>NC_142811.1:31134748-31217748 GCF_049724085.1 Artemia sp. Qi Xiang Cuo
ACTCAGATTGTTATAGGTGACTCCAGCCATCATAATTTCCTTGTCAGATCTAGATTCAGAGCATTTTTCGATAGTTGTCTCGTACTTTTCAAGATAGTTTGTTCTACTACACAGAGCATTTTTTTCCAAATATTCAATAGGACTAATAGAACTGTTTAAAACACAGTTAGAAATACTTTTTTCTTGAGTCGGTGTTCCAGGAATTTGTTCTAAATCATTAGTCTTACAAACACATATACTAATAACCCTAACAGGCTCGTTTTCGCCATAATTGAAAAACATTGCTTTTCCTTCGCTGTTGATAGGTATGCTTGTATATATATTTTTATTGCTGCTACATAAACTGCAATTGCTCCTTCCAAAATTAATATACGAACTTTCTAAGAGGTACGCCTCTGTATATTCACTGTGTTGTCGAACATTTTTCATTGTATCTATAAACTGTTCCGCAGTTTCCAGTCCATACCTTGGAAGCTTTTCATTAAAATGACAACATTTCTTTTGGATATTGCTATGAAGCTTTGCAAAAGCATTTCTAGCCGACTTTTCAACAGCATCCGCTCTTTCAAAGAGAATTTTAATCTGTAATTTTGAATACTTTTCTTGATCCCGATAAAACATGCGTAAAATGTTTCTCAATTTACAAAGATCAGCCTGCATTTTTGCCATCTTCTTGTATTTCTGAATGTAATTTTTCCCTTTGTCCTTATGCGTTCTTCGGTACAACCTCGCAGAGAATTTAATTTTTTCATTATAGCTTTTGTCACCCCAGTATCTACCCATTATTCTGGTAGCAACTTTTTTCTTATGTTTGTTTCGGTAATCTATATCGTTATCATACCGTTCCTTGCTCTTTTGTTTGGCTGTCTCAATTTACCCTTCTCGATACCCCTGATCCGTAACATACCTCTGTTTTGCTCTGTCATATTTCATTTTCTTAAATTCTGGATCACAAGAAATCTTAGTAGCAATCCTTACGCGTTCTCGAGCTTTATTGCGTTCGGTGGCATTTTTATCTCTTTTAAATAAACTTTTCCTATATTTCAGGATGTTAGCTTTATTTTTTGTGTAGTAAAGTTTTCTATTAGTAGAAATTTGGATTGCTCTATTTTGATAGTTTTTTGGTTATTCTTTCTTTTTTTCCACTCCCGTGAGACCATATTTTTTCAAGGTTTAAAATTATTAAGTACACAATACCCCGTGTCGAGTATCTAAAACCTAGCATAAAAAACTAATTTTTAAATTTTCAGGTATTTATCTTGTTTGAATTACAAAATTAGAATTATTGGCTAGACACCATAAATATTTTTGCAGTTTACATAATAAGTTTAGCGATTATGGACTGAAAACTGAAATAATTTCAATTATAAGACAATAATATGGAGATGCGTACTTTACGGGTTACAAACCAAAAAAAGTTTGGTTCCAGGATACAATAATAACTTTGAACTGAGATAAAAAAAAATTTCTTCCAGGAGACAAAAAGTAAAACTAATTATAAAATTTTCATGTATTTTTGTTGTTTAAATTAAGAAATTACTATTACTGATTAGGCATCAAAGATATTTTTGCAGTTTACATAATAATTTTAGCGATTAAGCCAAAAAAGAAAATTTTGGTTCCAGGAGTTTCGGTTACTATTGAGACAAGTAGCTATTATTACTATAGAGTTCATTACCATGAACGGTTTGATTGCTTCAAAATTGAAATATCTTTGAAAAGACTGCAGCATGAAAATACATCAAAAATACAATTTTTTTGACAAAATTGATTCTACTTTAAAAAGTATTTTATTTTTAATTACAAAAGTGACTAGATGTTGCAATTTCCTTTAAAATGAGCTATTATACATCTCTCTATCATTTTCCAGTGCCCAGCTAGCTGAGAAGAAAAATCAAGCGGAAAGAAAAAAATATCCCGTTTGTGGAGAATAACGTGGTAAAAGTCAATTTTCTTGATTTTCAAGCCAATATATTTTCTTTGTTATTCAAGCCAAAGGGCGGTAAGTTTCCTTAATAGGGGTTTCGGACAAGGTGGTTCTAATGGTATACTTTTTTTTTTGATATGACTCTTTTTTTAGGAGTTGGGGGGTTTTATATTTCTTTACATTGGAGGTGATCGTCTCTTACTAGGTTGCTAGCTACCGCTGCAACCCAGATAATATGAATGAACCACAGGGTTCAGTTTCTTTGGGCTTGAGTTCGTTTTTTAACTGTAAATACACACAGGAAAAAGCCTACGGCTTTTTCTTCCTTTAAATAGTAAGAGACGAAACTCAAAAAATCAAGTAGCGAAATCCAATGTATGGAATGGTTTGCTATTTCAGTGATCGTCTTTTAATGTAAAAATTTGTTTTAATTACGAAAAATTTTCAACCTCATTAATTTCCTTTAAAATGAGCCATTGAACAACTCTCTACGATGTTCCAGTGCCAAGCTATCTGTGGAATTACTAACCTATACTATAATTAAGTGGCGTATAACATTAAGTATAGGCAAGAGGTCGTTCTTTATTATAAACCCAGATGATCCTACTTTTTTTTAGGAGTTATGGTTTTTTATATTTCTTAACATTGGACTTGATCGTCTCTTACTTGGTTGCTAGCTACCGCTGCAACCAGGATAACCTTTACTATAGTAAAGTGGCCTATGAGATTTAGTATAGGCAAGAGACCGTTCTTTACTATAAATTCAAATCTTACCGCTGGTATACGATTATATTTGAAAGACTGCAGTGTGAAAAGACATCAAAAATGCAGTTTTTGGTGGAAAAATTTATTCTCGTATAGAAATAATTTATTTTAGTTACTATAGATTTTTAACCCTATTAATTTCATTTAAAATGAGCTATTGAACAACCCTCTACGATGTTCCAGTGCCAAGCTATCTGTGGAAAAGAAAGAAAAAAGAAGAAAAAAAAATATCCTGTTTAGGCAGAATGTTGTAGTAGCTTCCACTTCTCTTGATTTTCAAGCCAATATATTTCCCTTGCTGTTCAAGCCAAGAGACAGAAAGTTTCCTATTAAGGGGTTTCGGACAAGGCGGTTCTAATGGTGTACTTTTTGTTTTGATCTGACTCCTTTGTTAGGAACTATGGGTTTTTATATTTCTTAACATTGGACGTGATCGTCTCTTACTAGGTTGCTAGCTACCGCTGCATCCCGGATATACAAGCATATTCTGTAGTTAAGTTACCTCTACAACATAGAATAGGCAAGAGTTTGTTCCTTATTATAGGCAACACGGATTACAAACAAGAAAAAGCCTACGGTTTTTTCTTCTTTGGAATAGTAAGAAACGATCCTCAAAGAATCAAACAGCTAACTAAGTTTATAATTTGTTCTTTATCATAATTAGCATTGGACTGATCGTCTCTTACTAGATTGCTAGCTACCGCTGCAACCCGGATACCGCTACAATCTAGATATCTTGCAGCTACCCCTGGAACCACCATATCTCAGTTAATATGGGCGAGAGATCGGTCTTTACTGTAACTGAAAAACTGACTCAGTCCAATATATTTATATAAACTATGGACTAAAGCTCGTTCTTTAATGTAAAAATTCGATCATCGAGCCTTTATGTAACCCGGATTAAAAAATCATTATCATATCTTATATGTAACTTTTATTTTATGAGTCTTCGATAGTCTAATGGTAAGTATGCCCACTTGTTACCTGGGAGAAGGGGGCTCGATTCCCCGTCGGGGAGAACTTTTAATATGTGGAATTAAAAGCACTATCTTTTCAATTTAAAATTTAAAAAAGAAACATGTTTATTTACATTCTAGCTAAAATAATGAAGATAATATTAATGAACCACAGTGTTCAGTTTCTTTGGACTTGAGTTCGTTTTTTAACTATAAATACAAACAGGAAAAAGCCTACGGCTTTTTCTTCTTTTAAATAGTAAGAGACGAAACTCAAACAATCAAGTAGCTAACTAAGTCCAATGTATGGAATGGTTTGTTATTTCAGTGATCGTCTTTTAATGTAAAAAAATTTAAATACTGTAATCTTAACTATAGTGAAGTTGCGTATAAAAGTTAGTATAGGTAAGAGTTCGATCTTTATTATAACTCTATAGCTAAGTGGCCTATAAAATTTAGTATAGGCAAGAGGTCGTTCTTTTTTCTATTCAGGAGTTACTTTAGTTTTTACTATGGGGCTTGATCGTCTTTTACTAGGTTGCTAGCTTCCGCTGCAACCTGGATTCTTAAAGTTGGACGTGATCGTCGCTTACTAGGTTGCTAGCTACCGCCGCAACCTGGATAATATTTATCATAAACCATTCAGTTAGTATAGACTACAGTTCGTTCTTTATTATAAAGCTGCAACCCAAATTCACATATATATTTATTTATGAGAGGCAGCCTGGCCGAGTGGTCCAAGGCACTGGTGTTAGCCACCAGTCTCTTCAGAGGCGTGGGTTCAATTCTTACCGCTGGTATACGATTATGTTTGAAAGACTGCAGTGTGAAAAGACATCAAAATGCAGTTTTTGGTGGAAAAATTTATTCTCTTTTAGAAATAATTTATTTTAGTTACTATAGATTTTTAACCCAATTAATTTCCTTTAAAATGAGCTATTGAACAACCCTCTACGATGTTCCAGTGCCAAGCTATCTCTGGATACAAAAGAAAAAAAAAAGAAAAAAAGAAAAAAATATCCCGTTTAGGCAGAATGTTGTAGTAGCTGCCACTTTTCTTGATTTTCAAGCCAATATATTTCCCTTGCTGTTCAAGCCAAGGGACAGAAATTTTACTATGCAGGGGTTTCGGACAAGGCGGTTCTAATGGTGTACTTTTTGTTTTGATCTGACTCTTTTTTTAAGAACTATGGGTTTTTATATTTCTTAACATTGGACGTGATCGTCTCTTACTAGGTTGCTAGCTACCGCTGCAACCCGGATTGTTCAATGATGTTAATAATGTAAAATAATGTCTATAACATATTTTTATGTTGTTAGTTCAATAAGAATATTTTATGCATTACTTTGTTATATTTCTATTATCTTAGGAAACGTTAGCATGTTAAGCGCTTGGAATGTTCATTAAAAAGTTGGAGATTTTTTATTTTCTTTGAAAAAAAATTAGAATTGAACTATAGCTTTTTTCTTTTCTCTAAGAAAATTCAGAAGAGAACTTTAAATTTCTTTGTGTCTGTGAAATTAAGAACTGAAGTGAAATATTTTTATTTTTCTCTTGAGAAATTAAAATTGAACTACTGTAAGTTCTTTAATAAAATTCAGACTTGAGTTAACTTTTCATGATCAACGTATTTTTATTTTTTCTTGAAAAACTTATTTCTTTTTATAGGGATAGTTAGGAAAATAACTTGAACTTTTCTTCACATCAATGAGAAAATTAGCTCCTTATCTTCATAGTGAAATATTCAAGATCAATGTGTAACTTTTTCTATCCTCTACAAAAAATTTGGAGGAGAATTTTAAATTTATGTCTTTGGGGAAACATATGAACTGAAGTGGAACCTGTTTATAAATTACTATGGGCTACAGATAGTTCCTTAATGTAACTACGATGTTCCAGTGCCAAGCTATCTGTGGAAAAGAAAAAAAGAAAAAATATCCCGTTTAGGTAGAATGTTGTAGTAGCTGCCACTTTTCTTGATTTTCAAGCCAATATATTTCCCTTGCTGTTCAAGCCACGGGACTGAAAGTTTCCTATACAGGGGTTTCGGACAAGGCAGTTCTAATGGTGTACTTTTGAATTTGATCTGACTCCTTTTTTAGGAACTATGGGTTTTTATATTTCTTAACATTGGACGTGATCGTCTCTTACTAGGTTGCTAGCTACCGCTGCAACCCGGATTGCTAGCTACCGCTGCAACCCGGATAAACCCGGATAATATAAACCACCTTATATCAGTTACTATGGGCCAGAGATCGTTCTTTACTGTAACAACAAAAAGTAAAACTAATTATAAAATTTTCATGTATTTTTGTTGTTTAAATTAAGAACTTACTATTACTTGATTAGGCATCATAAATATTTTTGCAGTTTACATAATAATTTTAGCGATTAAGCCAAAAAAGAAAATTTTGGTTCCAGGAGTTTCGGTTACTATTGAGACAAGTAGCCATTATTACTATAGAGTTCATTCCCATGAACTGTTTGATTGCTTCAAAATTCAAATATCTTTGAAAAGACTGCAGAATGAAAATACATCAAAATGCAATTTTTTTGACAAAATTGATTTTACTTTAAAAAGTATTTTATTTTTAATTACGAAAGGCACTAGATGTTGCAATTTCCTTTAAAATGAGCTATTATACAGCTCTCTATGATTTTCCAGTGCCCAGCTAGCTGAGGAGAAAAATCAAGCGGAAAGAAAAAAATATCCCGTTTGTGGAGAATAACGTGGTAAAAGTCAATTTTCTTGATTTTCAAGCCAATATATTTTCTTTGTTATTCAAGCCAAAGGGCGTTAAGTTTTTTTTATAGAGGATTCGGATAAGGCGGTTCTAATGGTGTACTTTTTGTTTTGATCTGACTCTTTTTTTAGGAGTTGGGGGGTTTTATATTTTTTAACATTGGACGTGATCGTCTCTTACTAGGTTGCTAGCTAGCGCTGCAACCCGGATTCTAATGATGTACTTTTGTTTTGATCTGCCTCTAATTTTAGGAGTTAGGGGTTTTTATATTTCTTAGCATTGGACGTGATCGTCTCTTACTAGGTTGCTAGCTACCGGTGCAACCCGGATTAAAAGTACTATCTTTTAAATTTAAAATTTAAAAAAGAAACTAGTTTATTTAGATCCTAGCTAAAATAATGGAGATAATATGATTGAACCATAGGGTTCAGTTTCTTTGGGCTCGTTTTTTAACTATAAATACAAACAGGAAAAAGCCTACGGCTTTTTCTTCTTTTAAATAGTAAGAGACGAAACTTAAACAATCAAGTAGCAAGCTAAGTCTAACGTATGGAATGGTTTGTTATTTAAGGGATCGTCTTTTAATGTAATTTTATTCTTTATAGCACTTCAATTATAACGGACTACACTTCGTTCTTAAATGTAGAAACAATCAAGTAGCTAACTAATTCCAATGTATGCAATTGTTTGTTATTCCAATGATCGTCTTTTAATGTAACTATACTATAATTAAGTGGCGTATAAAATTTAGTATAGGCAAGAGGTCGTTCTTTATTGTAAAATTAAAAAATTAAAACTATTGTTCAGACACCATAAATATTTTTGCAGTTTATAACTTTAGCGATTCTGAACTAAAAACGAAAATAAAATAAAATAAAATTTTTCAATTTTTACGTCTCGTCGGTAATTAATTCATATATGGTTATTAGTACACAATAGGTTTTAGATATTACGTCATGTCACTTATTACGTCATATATGGTTATTAGTAGATAATCGGTAAAATGTTCGTTCTTTATTATAATTACAAATCGAATCATTGCCATTTCAAAATTATTTAAAAACTTTATACATTCCGGTGTACAGTCTATATGAAGGTTATTTAATACTGATCGGACATTCTCCTGACTTTTCAACATTTTCCCAGCACAGTAATCACAGACAGAGAATGAATCTATGACATCATCTTTCCAACCTGTACATTGAATTAGTTGTTCTCTGCCATCTTTGGGTATGTCCTGTTGTAGGTGTTCTAAAATCGTGGCCATCATTACATCAAAACCTTTCTTATTTGAAAGGGATCTTAGACTCTTCAATTGGTATTTTGTCTTTATCTGGTCACAACTGTCACAATGCATTGTGGGGTATACATCCCTGATGTTAGCTACCTTATCAAGGCTCTCACCAAATAATTTTATTATTTTATTTTCATCCACAGAAACTTTAATATTGCTATCACCGTAAATGAAGTCTTGACTATTATTACGACAGAGTCTACTTGACACTTCTTCTATATTTGTTTATTTAGATCCTAGCTAAAATAATGGAGATAATATGAATGAGCCATAGGGTTAAGTTTCTTTGGGCTCGTTTTTTAACTATAAATACAAACAGGAAAAAGCCTACGGCTTTTTCTTCTTTTAAATAGTAAGAGACGAAACTTAAACAATCAAGTAGCAAACTAAGTCTAACGTATGGAATGGTTTGTTATTTAAGGGATCGTCTTTTAATGTAAAATAAAAAAAACAAGTTTTTTAAATTGAAAGTAAGGAGCGACATTAAAACTTAAAACGAACAGAAATTATTCCGTATATGAAAGGGGCTGTCCCTTCCTCAACGCCTCGCTCTTTGCCCTAAAGGTTAACTCTGTCTAACAGCTTTATTTTTTTAAAAAAAAAAAAACTTTAGCGTAAAGAACGAGGCGTTGAGGAGGGGACAACCCCTTTCATATACGGAATAATTTCTGTTCGTTTTAAGTTTTAATGTCGCTTCTTACTTTCAGTTTAAAAAACTTGTTTTTTTTTATTTAATTTCTGATCGTTTTTTAGTTAATGCAGCTTTTATTTGCATAAAAATTTTACTTTTCTTTTGCTAAATGAATGTCTTTACAAATTAACTTACGTAACTAACTTCTATATTCGTATATTTTTCTTCTGGCAAAAATTCAAAGTTGTAGATTTTTGCAGATATGAGCTTGAAACCTATGTAATAGGGTTTTCTGATACGCTGAATCTGACGTTGTGATTTTCATTAAAATTCTTTCACTTGTAGGGGATGTTTCCCCCCTCTTTAAAAAATAGAGTAAATTTCCTCAGGCTTGTTGCCTTTGATGAGTAATACTAAACTTAATAAAATTTATATATTTAGAATCAGCATTATAAACACATTCTTTTGATACATTTATTGACATCAAAATTCCGTTTCTAAAAGTTTCGATTACTATTGAGCCGTATCGCTTGTTTTTTTATTGTTTTTTTATTACGTATATGTTATTACGTATATGAGGGGGTTCTGCCCTTAGTCAATACCACGCTCTTTACGTTAAAAGTTAAAAAAAAATTTGATTCAGAAACCCCTGAATCAAAAAGGCCGTTTAATTAGAATAGAGAGCTCTTTTGAAAGCACTAAAAAAAAACTGTAGCGTAAAGAGCGAGGTATTGACTTGGGGGAGAACCCCCTCACATACGTTATAATTTCTGTTCGTTTTAAGTTCTAATATTGCTTCTTACATTTCAGTTGAAAAAACCTGTTTTTTTTTAATTTAATTTCTGATCGGTTTTTAAATAATGCTTGGAAATCCGGCGCCCCCTTCATAGAAATGTCCCTTACCCCAAAGAAACATCCTCCACGGAAACATTCTCCCGAGTAACTCCCTCCTCTAGCCCCCCCTCCAGAAAAAATCCTTCCTGAAAATGGTTGTATACTTCCCAATAACCAATAAATAATGCTGGCAAGTCCGGCGCCCCCTTCATGGCGATTTCCCTTCCCCCATGAAACCCTTCCTTCATGAACAGATCCTCCAACCTCACCCCCGAGCCACCCCTCCCTCCCACAAGCAGAAAAAAAACCTCCTGTAAACTTCTGTATACTTCCGAATAACCAATACTATATGTTAAAATTGGGTAAAGTTCATATCTTTTATCCCTCCCTCTGGGTACTTCGGGGGATTAAGTCATACCAAAAGACATATTTATCATATTTTCGACCATGCTGAACAAAATGGCTATCTCAAAATTTTGATCGGGTGACTTTGGGAAAAAAATGAGCGTGGGAGGGGGCCTAGTTGCCCTACATTTTTTTTGGTAACTGAAAAAGGGAAATATAAATTTTAATTTACGTTCCAATGAGCCAACCTACGATTTTCTAGCCCTCAGGGAACGATACGAACCCCCCGGGGAAAAAAAAAAAAAAACAAACAAACAAACAAACAAACAAATAAAACCGCATCCGGGAACTTTGTTAGGGCAAAAAGCTGAAAAATACACAGTTTTGTTTATAGTAGCTAGAAATCTCTACAGTCTTGCTATATGATACGCTGAATTTGATGGTGTGATTTTCATTAGGATTCTATGACCTTTAGGGGTATTTTACCCTTTTTTCGAAAATCAGCCAAATTTTCTCAGGCTCATAACTTTTGATAGGTAAGATTAAACTTGATGAAACTTATATATTTGAAATCAGAATTAAAATCTGATTCTTTTGATGTATCTTTTGGTATCAAAATCCCGTTTTTTAGAGTTTCGGTTACTATTGAGCCGGGTCGCTCCTTACTTACAGTTCTTTACCACGAACTGTTTGATTTTATTCCTTATAGCACTTCAATTATAACGGACTACAGTTCGTTCTTAAATGTAGAAACAATCAAGTAGCTAACTAATTCCAATGTATGCAATTGTTTGTTATTCCAATGATCGTCTTTTAATGTAACTATACTATAATTAAGTGGCGTATAAAATTTAGTATAGGCAAGAGGTCGTTCTTTATTGTAAAATTAAAAGATTAAAACTATTGTTCAGACACCATAAATATTTTTGCAGTTTATAACTTTAGCGATTCTGAACTAAAAACGAAAATAAAATAAAATAAAATTTTTCAATTTTTACGTCACGTCGGTAATTAATTCATATATGGTTATTAGTACACAATAGGTTTTAGATATTACGTCATGTCACTTATTACGTCACATATGGTTATTAGTAGATAATCGGTAAAATGTTCGTTCTTTATTATAAAACTCTTTCTAATTGATTACAAACAGGAAAAAGCCTATGGCTTTTTCTTCTTTGAAATAGTAAGAGACTAGCCTCAAACAATCAAGTAGCTAACTAAATCAAATGTATGTATTGGGTTTTTATTCCAATGAACGTTTTTTAGTGGAAAATTTTAATATATTGACCTTAAATATTATAACTGTACTAGCCTATACTCTAGTTAAGTGGCCTATAAAATTTAGTATACGAAAGAGGTCGTTCTTTATTATAATAACTAAATCAAATATATGTAATGGGTTTTTATTCCAATGGTCGTCTTTTAATGGAAAATAATATAAATACTGTAATCTTAACTATAGTGAAGTTGCCTATGCAAGTTAGTATAGGGAAGAGTTCGATCTTTATTATACTGAGATGAAAAAAAAATTTCTTCCAGGAGACAAAAAGCAAAACTAATTTTAGAATTTTCATGTATTTTTGTTGTTTAAATTAAAAAATTACTATTACTGATTAGGCATCATAAATATTTTTGCAGTTTACATAATAATTTTAGCGATTAAGCCAAAAAAGAAAATTTTGGTTCCAGGAGTTTCGGTTACTATTGAGACAAGTAGCTATTATTACTATAGAGTTCATTACATGGACTGTTTTATTGCTTCAAAATTCAAATATCTTTGAAAAGACTGCAGTATGAAAATACATCAAAAATGCAATTTTTTTGACAAAATTGATTCTAATTACAAAAATATTTTTAAATACAAAAGTGACTAGATGTTGCAATTTCCTTTAAAATGAGCTATTATACAGCTCTCTATGATTTTCCAGTGCCCAGCTAGCTGAGCAGAAAGAAAAAGCGGAAAGAAAAAAATATCCCGTTTGTGGAGAATAACGTGGTAAAAGTCAATTTTCTTGATTTTCAAGCCAATATATTTTCTTTGTTATTCAAGCCAAAGGGAGGTAAGTTTCCTTTATAGAGGATTCGGACAAGGCGGTTCTAATGGTGTACTTTTTGTTTTGATCTGACTCTTTTTTTAGGAGTTGGGGGGTTTTATATTTCTTGACATTGGAGGTGATCGTCTCTTACTAGGTTGCTAGCTACCGCTGCAACCCGGATTTCAAAACATATTTTAAACTTTTAGTTACTATGGGCTTCGGGTTGTCTTTTACTTGATTGCAGCTATAGCTACAACCATCATTTAGAGCTCGTTCTTTACTATAATGAAAAGACATCAAAATGCAGTTTTTGGTGGAAAAATTTATTCTCTTTTAGAAATAATTTATTTTAGTTACTATAGATTTTTAACCCAATTAATTTCCTTTAAAATGAGCTATTGAACAACCCTCTACGATGTTCCAGTGCCAAGCTATCTCTGGATACAAAAGAAAAAAAAAAGAAAAAAAAAAGAAAAAAATATCCCGTTTAGGCCGAATGTTGTAGTAGCTGCCCCTGTTGTTGATTTTCAAGCCCATATATTTCCCTTGCTGTTCAAGCCCAGGGACAGACATTTTACTATGCAGGGGTGTCGGACCAGGCGGTTCTAATGGTGTACTTTTTGTTTTGATCTGACTCTTTTTTTAAGAACTATGGGTTTTTATATTACTTAACATTGGACGTGATCGTCTCTTACTAGGTTGCTAGCTACCGCTGCAACCCGGACTATGATGGAAATTAAATAATCCCTATTTATGCTTCAGTTAACATGGGCTAGGTGTCGTTCTTTATTGTAACGCAAAACTTCATAGTAATATCCAAAAGAAATGTTGCATGTTTAGTGAAAAGCTTCCAAGGTATGGACCAGCAACTATGGAACAGTTTACAGATGTAATGGGAAATCTTATACATCACTGTGAATATATGGAGGCATAATTGTCCT
Organism: Artemia sp. Qi Xiang Cuo; assembly: GCF_049724085.1. Taxonomy (NCBI): domain Eukaryota; kingdom Metazoa; phylum Arthropoda; class Branchiopoda; order Anostraca; family Artemiidae; genus Artemia; species Artemia sp. Qi Xiang Cuo. The sequence goes on from NC_142811.1 coordinate 31,147,226, forward strand.
TTACTTAGTTTCAGCTTAAATTCGATGATCGAGCCTTTATGTAATTTTGATCTGACTCCTTTTTTAGGAGCTATGGGTTTTTACATTTCTTAACATTGGACGGGATCGTCTCTTGCTAGGTTGCTAGCTACCGCTGCAACCTGGATACCGCTGTAACCCTGATAACAAACAGAAAAATATTACAAACAGGAAAAAGCCTACGGCTTTGTCTTCTTTGAAATAGTAAGAGACGAGCCTCAAACGATCAAGTAGCTAACTAAGTCCAATGCAAGCAATAACTTTTTATTCCAATGATCGTCATTTAACGTAACATATCAGTTACTATGGGAGAGAGATCGTTCTTGACTGTAATACCATGAACTGTTTGATTGCTTCAAAATTCAAATATCTTTGAAAAGACTGCAGTATGAAAATACATCAAAAATGAATTTTTTTTGACAAAATTGATTCTACTTTAAAAAGTATTTTATTTTTAATTACAAAAGTGACTAGATGTTGCAATTTCCTTTAAAATGAGCTATTATACAGCTCTCTATGATTTTCCAGTGCCCAGCTAGCTGAGGAGGAAAATCAAGCGAAAAGAAAACAATATCCCGTTTGTGGAGAATAACGTGGTTAAAGTCAATTTTCTTGATTTTCAAGCCAATATAGTTTCTTTGTTATTCAAGCCAAAAGGCGGTAAGTTTCCTTTATACGGGTTTCGGACAAGGCGGTTCTAATGGTGTACTTTTTGTTTTGATCTGACTCTTTTTTTAGGAGTTGGGGGGTTTGATAATTCTTAAAATTGGAGGTGATCATCTCTTACTAGGTTGCTAGCTACCGCTGCAACCCAGATCATGTAAAACTAGCAAAACATTTTTTAAGTCTGATGAAGATTTAACTAATGTGTCAAAAGTAAGGTTGCAAGTCAACGATTTTGTTTTGGCCTTATTCTAATTGGTATGGTGAAATAATAATATGCATATGGCTCTTAAATCATATCTCTTTATGGTCCCATATGGTCTAGTGGCTAGGATAGTTAACTTTCACTTAACAGGGCCGGGTTTGATTCCGGTGTGGGAAAATTTTTAACTCTATAATCTTCAAACATTTGAACCTTTTATAATTTATAATGATGTATAATATAAATACTGTAATCTTAACTATAGTGAAGTTGCCTATGCAAGTTAGTATAGGGAAGAGTTCGATCTTTATTATACTCACCCAGTAGGCTTGAGTTCAATTTCTGTATGGGAAATGTTTACTGATGATGATTTTTTAAGGAACATATAAAATTTCTTAATGTAATAAAAATAATTGTTTTAATTACAAAAGGTTTTTAACCCCATTAATTTCCTTCAAAATGAGCCATTGAACAACTCTCTACAATGTTCCAGTGCCATTCTATCTGTTGAATTACTAACCTATACTATAATTAAGTGGCGTATAAAATTTAGTATATAGGTAAGAGGTCGTTCTTTATTATAATTCATTAGAACTAAAAGAACTGTTTAAAACACTGTTAGAAATACTTTTTTCTTGAGTCGGTGTTCCAGGAATTTGTTCTAAATCATTAGTCTTACAAACACATATACTAATAACCCTAACAGGCTCGTTTTCGCCATAATTGAAATACATTGCTTTTCCTTCGCTGCTGATAGGTATGCTTGTATATATATTTTTATTGCTGCTACATAAACTGCAATTGCTCCTTCCAAAATTAATATACGAATTTTCTAAGAAGTACGCCTCTGTATATTCACTGTGTTGTCGAACATTTTCCATTGTATCTATAAACTGTTCCGCAGTTGCCAGTCCATACCTTGGAAGCTTTTCATTAAACTGACAATATTTCTTTTGGATATTACTATGAATCTTTGCCAAAGCATTTCTAGCCGACTTTTCAACAGCATCCGCTCTTTCAAAGAGAATTTTAATCTGTAATTTTGAATATTTTTCGTGATCCCGATAAAACATGCGTAAAATGTTTCTCAATTTACAAAGATCAGCCTGCATTTTTGCCATCTTCTTGTATTTCTGAATGTAATTTTTCCCTTTGTCCTTATACGTTCTTCGGTACAACCTCGCAGATAATTTAATTTTTTCATTATAGCTTTTGTTACCCCAGTATCTACCCATTGTTCTGGTAGCAACTTTTTTCTTATGTTTGTTTCGGTAATCTATATCGTTATCATACAGTTCCTTGCTCTTTTTTTTGGCTGTCTCAATTGTTGCATGTCTATAAACTTCAAATAGTAAGAGACGAGCCTCAAACGATCAAGTAGCTAACTAAGTCCAATGCAAGCAATAACTTTTTATTCCAATGATCGTCATTTAACGTAACATATCAGTTACTATGGGAGAGAGATCGTTCTTGACTGTAATACCATGAACTGTTTGATTGCTTCAAAATTCAAATATCTTTGAAAAGACTGCAGTATGAAAATACATCAAAAATGCAATTTTTTTTGACAAAATTGATTCTACTTTAAAAAGTATTTTATTTTTAATTACAAAAGGCACTAAATGTTGCAATTTCCTTTAAAATGAGCAATTATACAGCTCTCTATGATTTTCCAGTGCCCAGGTAGCTGAGGAGGAAAATCAAGCGGAAAGAAAAAAATATCCCGTTTGTGGAGAATAACGTGGTAAAAGTCAATTTTCTTGATTTTCAAGCCAATATATTTTCTTTGTTATTCAAGCCAAAGGGCGGTAAGTTTCCTTTATAGAGGTTTCGGACAAGGCAGTTCTAATGGTGTACTTTTTGTTTTGATCTGACTCTTTTTTTTAGGAATTGGGGGGTTTTATATTTCTTAACATTGGAGGTAATCGTCTCTTACTAGGTTGCTAGCTACCGCTGCAACCCGGAAAAATCACATATATATTTATTTATGAGAGGCAGCCTGGCCGAGTGGTCTAAGGCACTGGTGTTAGCCACCAGTCTCTTTGGAGGCGTGGGTTCAAATCTTACCGCTGGTATACGATTATGTTTGAACGACTGCAGTGTGAAAAGACATCAAAAATGCAGTTTTTGGTGGAAAAATGTATTCTCTTTTAGAAATAATTTATTTTAGTTACTATAGATTTTTAACCCAATTAATTTTCTTTAAAATGAGCTATTGAACAACCCTCTACGATTTTCCAGTGCCAAGCTATCTCTGGATACAAAAAAAAAGAAAAAAAGAAAAAAAATATCCCGTTTGTGGAGAATAACGAGGTTAAAGTCAATTTTCTTGATTTTCAAGCCAATATATTTTCCTTGCTGTTCAAGCCAAGGGAGAGAAGGTTTCCTATACAGGGGTTTCGGACAAGGTGGTTCTAGTGGTGTACTTTTTGTTTTGATCTGACTCCTTTGTTAGGAACTATGGGTTTTTATATTTCTTAACATTGGACGTGATCGTCTCTTACTAGGTTGCTAGCTACCGCTGCAACCCGGATGCAAAATTAATTAGTTTTGTAATTAAAAATAAAATACTTTAAAAAGTATTTTATTTTTAATTACAAAAGTGACTAGATGTTGCAATTTCCTTTAAAATGAGCTGTTATAAAGCTCTCTATGATTTTCCAGAGCCCAGTTAGTTGAGGAGAAAAAAAAAGCGGAAAGAAAAAAATATCCCGTTTATGGAGAATAACGTGGTTAAAGTCAATTTTCTTGATTTTCAAGCCAATATATTTTCTTTGTTATTCAAGCCAAAGAGCGGTAAGTTTCCTTTATAGGGGTTTTGGACAAGGCGGTTCTAATGGTGTAATTTTTATTTTGATCTGACTCTTTTTTTAGGAGTTAGGGGTTTTTATATTTCTTAACATTGGACGTGATCGTCTCTTACTAGGTTGCTAGCTACCGCTGCAACCCGGATGCCATGCTATCTGTGGAAAAGAAGAAAGAAAAAAATATGCCGCTTAGGCAGAGTGTTTTAGTAGCCGCCACTTTTCTTGATTTTCAAGCCAATATATTTCCCTTGCTGTTCCAGCCAAGGGACAGAAAGTTTTCTATATAGGGGTTTCAGACAAGGCGGTTCTAATGGTGTACTTTTTGTTTTGATCTGACTCTTTTTTTGAGGAGTTATGGGTTTTTCTATTTCTTAACATTGGACGTGATCGTCCTTTACTAGGTTGCTAGCTGCCGCTACAACCTGGATAGGATTCTGTATATTTCTTAATCGCCCACGTGATTGCTATTCCAGCACATGAGACTGGAATCCCAATAGAAAAATATTCAATCATTCTCATTTTATAGCATATATAACTAAAAATTTGATTACAATGGACTAAAAGATCGTTCTTTACTGTAAAAATTACTAACCTATACTATAATTAAGTGGCGTATAAAATTTAGTATAGGTAAGAGGTCGTTCTTTATTATAATTCTCGATACACCTGGACGGTTGAATACCTTTGCTTTTCTTTTTTCTTATATTCGATTCGGTAATCTTCATCATTATCATACCGTTCCTTGATCTTTTGTTTGGCTGTCTCAATTTTTGCATGTCTATAATCTTCATCATTGTGATAACACATCTTGCTGTTTTGTTTTGCTCTCTCAATTTTTACTTCTCGATACGCCTGGTCGGTTGAATACCTTTGCTTTTTTCTTTTCGAGATACTATCTCTGTTGTTTGTGTAGTACTGTTTTTTTTAACTTGCGTATAGCTTGCTTTGATCTAACCATTATCTAATTATGAATGAGAACATTTACAGTTCTAACACTTCTTATATAGTAATTATGACGTCACGGCGTAATGATATTATTTCCTGACGTCATGGCGCAATGGTATTATTTCCTGACGTCTTCAGAAACAACAATATAATTTCGTGTATTTCTATTCACGTCATAGCTCTAATTTATCTAGTAGGGTTTCAGACAAGGTAGTTCTAATGATGTACTTTTGTTTTGATCTGACTTTATTTTTAGGAGTTTTGGGTTTTTATAATTCTTAGCATTGGACTGATCGTCTCTTGCTATGTTGCTAGCTACTGCTGCAACCCAGATTCACATATATATTATTTATGAGAGGCAGCCTGGCCGAGTGGTCCAAGGCACTGGTGTTAGCCACCAGTCTCTTTGGAGGCGTGGGTTCAAATCTTACCGCTGGTATAAGATTATGTTTGAAAGACTGCAGTGTGAAAAAACATCAAAAATGCAGTTCTTGGTTGAAAAATTTAATCTCTTTTAAAAATAATTTATTTTAGTTACTATAGATTTTTAACCCAATTAATTTCCTCTAAAATGAGCCATTGAACAACTCTCTATAATGTTCCAGTGCAAAGCTATCTCTGGATACAAAAGAAAAAAGAAAAAAAGAAAAAAAAAATATCCAGTGTAGGCAGAATGTTGTAATAGCTGCCACTTTTCTTGATTTTCAAGCCAATATATTTCCCTTGCTGTTCAAGCCAAGGGACAGAAAGTTTCCTATACAGGGGTTTCGGACAAGGCGGTTCTAATGGTGTACTTTTTGTTTTGATCTGACTCCTCTGTTAGGAACTATGGGTTTTTATATTTCTTAACATTGGACGTGATCGTCTCTTACTAGGTTGCTAGCTACAGCTGCAACCCGGATGAATTTGATCTGACTCCTTTTTTAGGAACTAAGGGGTTTTATATTTATTAACATTGGACGTGATCGTCTCTTACTAGGTTGCTAGCTACTGCTGCAACCCGGATAATATAAAAGACTAAACAAAACTTATATTAATTAGTACTACATTAGATTTTCTTGACTGACATCGATCTTTTATGTATTTAATATAATTTCCTTTAAAATGAGCAGTTGAACAAGTCTACGATATTCGAGTGCTCAGATATCTGTGGAATTACTAACCTATACTATAATTAAGTGGCGTATAAAATTTAGTATATAGGCCAGAGGTCTTTCTTTATTGTATATATTGGTTTTTTATTCCAATATGCTACCATTTAGGTTTCTGCCGCAATTCTTTCTTTTCAAAATTAAATTAGTTACCGTCGCCTAGAGCTAGTTCTTTACCATATCGTAACAATTTGTTTTATAATAATAATTAATTTTGTTAATTAGAAAAGGTTTCTGTATACAGCAGTTTCCTTTAAAATGAGCCACTACACAGCTCTTTATTATGACCACGAACTGTTTGATTTAATAATTAAGTTACTATGGGTTCAGTTCGTTCCTTATTGTAATCTTTTAGAAATAATTTATTTTAGTTACTATAGATTTTTAACCCAATTAATTTCTTTTAAAATGAGCTATTGAACAACTCTCTACGATGTTCCAGTGCCAAGCTATCTGTGGAAAAGAAAAAAAGAAAAAAAGAAAAAAATATCTCGTTTAGGCAGAATGTTGTAGTAGCTGCCACTTTTCTTGATTTTCAAGCCAATATATTTTCCTTTCTGTTCAAGCCAAGGGACAGAAAGTTTCCTATACAGGGATTTTGGATAAGGTGGTTCTAATGGTGTACTTTTTGTTTTGATCTGACTCCTCTGTTAGGAACTATGGGTTTTTATATTTCTTAACATTGGACGTGATCGTCTCTTACTAGGTTGCTAGCTACCGCTGCAACCCGGATTAAAAAATTATCATATCTTATATGTAAATTTTATTTTATAAGTCTTCGATAGTCTAAAGGTAAGTATGCCCACTTGTTACCTGGGAGAAGGGGGTTCGCTTCCCAGTCGGGGAGAACTTTTAATATGTTGAATTAAAAGCACAATCTTTTCAATTTAAAACTTAAAAAAGAAACTTGTTTATTTACATTCTAGCTAAAACCATGAAGATAATATGAATGAACCACAGTGTTCAGTTTCTTTGGACTTGAGTTCGTTTTTTAACTATAAATACAAACAGAAAAAAGCCTACGGCTTTTTCTTCTTTTAAATAGTAAGAGACGAAACTCAAACAATCAAGTAGCTAACTAAGTCCAATGTATGGAATGGTTTGTTATTTCAGTGATCGTCTTTTGATGTAAAAATATAAATACTGTAATCTTAACTATATTGAAGTTGCGTATGCAAGTTAGTATAGGGAAGAGTTTGATCTTTATTATACATTGCATCTATAAACTGTTCCACAGTTGTCAAACCATACCTTGGAAGCTTTTCATTAAACTGACAACATTTCTTTTGGATATTGCTATGAAGTTTTGCCATAGCATTTCTAGCCGACTTTTCAACAACATCCGCTCTTTCAAAGAAAATTTTAATCTGTAATTTTGAATACTTTTCGTGATCCCGATAAAACATGCGTAAAATGTTTCTCAATTTACAAAGATCAGCCTGCATTTTTGCCATCTTCTTGTATTTCTGAATGTAATTTTTCCCTTTGTCCTTATGCGTTCTTCGGTACAACCTCGCAGAGAATTTGATTTTTTCATTATAGCTTTTATCACCCCAGTAACGCTCCTTGATGTTTTGTTTGGCTGTCTCAATTTTTACTTCTCGATACACCTGGTCGGTTGAATACCTTTGTTTTTCTTTTTTCTTATATTTGATTCGGTAATCTTCATCATTGTGATAACACTCCTTGATCTTTTGTTTGGCTGTCTCAATTTTTGCATGTCTATAAACTACATCATTATAATAACGCTGTTTGTCGCTATCAATTTTCGCATCTCGATACGCCTGGTCGGTTGAATACCTTTGCTTTTCTCTTTTCAAGATACTATCTCTGTTGTCTGTGTAGTACTGTTTTTTAACTTGCGTGCAGCTTGCTTTGATCTAACCATTATGTAATTAACGAATGAGACCATTTACATCTTTGTCGTTCTTAAGTAGTAATTATGACGTCACGGCGTAATGATTTTATTTCATGACGTCACGGCGTAATGATTTTATTTCATGACGTCTTCAGAAACCACAACATAATATCGTGTTTTTCTATTCACGTCATAGCTCTAATATAAAACTATGACGACATTCATTATTTATCTAGTAAGGTTTAAGACAAGACAAGGCGTGGGTTCAAATCTTACCGCTGGTATACGATTATGTTTGAAAGACTGCAGTGTGAAAAGACATCAAAAATGCAGTTTTTGGTGGAAAAATTTATCCTGTTTTAAAATAATTTATTTTAGTTACTATAGATTTTTAACCCAATTAATTTCCTTTAAAATGAGCTATTGAACAACCCTCTACAATGTTCCAGTGCCAAGCTATCTGTGGAAAAGAAGAAAAAAGAAAAAAATATCACGTTTAGGCAGAATGTTGTAGCAGCTGCCACTTTTCTTGATTTTCAAGCCAATATATTTCCCTTGCTGTTCAAGCCAAGGGACTGAAAGTTTCCTATACAGGGGTTTTGGACAAGGCGGTTCTGATGGTGTACTTTTTGTTTTGATCTGACTCCTTTGTTAGGAACTATGGGTTTTTATATTTCTTAACATTGGACATGATCGTCTCTTACTAGGTTGCGAGCTACCGCTGCAACCCGGAAATATAAATACTGTAATCTTAACTATAGTGAAGTTGCGTATGCAAGTTAGTATAGGGAAGAGTTTGATCTTTATTATACATTGCATCTATAAACTGTTCCGCAGTTGGCAACCCATACCTTGGAAGCTTTTCATTAAACTGACAACATTTCTTTTGGATATTACTATGAAGCTTTGCCAAAGCATTTCTAGCCGACTTTTCGACAGCATCCGCTCTTTCAACGAGAATTTTAATCTGTAATTTTGAATACTTTTCATGATCCCGATAAAACATGCGTAAAATGTTTCTCAATTTACAAAGATCAGCCTGCATAATTGCCATCTTCATGTATTTCTGAATGTAATTTTTCCCTTTGTCCTTTTGCGTTCTTCGATACAACCTCGCAGAGAATTTAATTCTTTCATTATAGCTTTTGTCACCCCAGTAACGCTCCTTGATGTTTTGTTTGGCTGTCTTAATTTTTACTTCTCGATACACCTGGTCGGTTGAATACCTTTGCTTTTCTTTTTTCTTATATTTGATTCGGTAATCTTCATCATTGTTATAACGCTCCTTGATCTTTTGTTTGGCTGTCTCAATTTTCGCATGTCTATAAACTACATCATTATAATAACGCTGTTTGTCACTATCAATTTTCACATCTCGAAACGCCTGGTCGGTTGAATACCTTTGCTTTTCTCTTTTCAAGATACTATCTCTGTTGTCTGTGTAGTACTGTTTTTTTAACTTGCGTGCAGCTTGCTTTGATCTAACCATTATGTAATTCAGGAATGAGACCATTTACATCTTTGTCGTTCTTGAGTAGTAATTATGACGTCACGGCGTAATGATTTTATTTCATGACGTCATGGCGCAATGATATTATTTCATAACGTCTTCAGAAACCACAACATAATATCGTGTTTTTCTATTCACGTCATAGCTCTAATATAAAACTATGACGACATTCATTATTTATCTAGTAAGGTTTCAGACAAGACAAGGCGTGGGTTCAAATCTTACCGCTGGTATAGGATTATGTTTGAAAGACCGCAGTGTGAAAAGAAATCAAAAATGCAGTTTTTGGTGGAAAAATTTATCCTGTTTTAAAATAATTTATTTTAGTTACTATAGGTTTTTAACCCAATTAATTTCCTTTAAAATGAGCTACTGAACAACCCTCTACGATGTTCCAGTGCCAAGCTATCTGTGGAAAAGAAGAAAAAAGAAAAAAATATCCCGTTCAGGCAGAATGTTGTAATAGCTGTCACTTTTCTTGATTTTCAAGCCAATATATTTCCCTTGCTGTTCAAGCCAAGGGACTGAAAGTTTCCTATACAGGGGTTTCGGACAAGGCGGTTCTAATGGTGCACTTTTGTTTTGATCTGACTCTATTGTTAGGAACTATGGGTTTTTATATTTCTTAACATTGGACGTGATCGTCTCTTACTAGGTTGCTAGCTACCGCTGCAACCCGGATATTTTCTTTGTTATTCAAGCCAAAGGGTGGTAAGTCTCCTTTATAGGAGTTTCGGACAAGCCGGTTCTAATGGTGTACTTTTTGTTTTGATCTGACTCCTTTTTTAGGAGCTATGGGTTTTTACATTTCTTAACATTGGACGTGATCGTCTCTTACTAAGTTGCTAGCTACCGCTGCAACCCGGATCATAGCTCTAATAAAACTATGACGGCATTCATTATTTATCTAGTAGGGTTTCAGACAAGGTGGTTCTAATGTTGTACTTTTGTTTTGATCTGACTCTATTTTTAGGAGTTCCGGGTTTTTATATTTCTTAGCATTGGACCCGCTTAGCAACCCGGATTAAGTGGCCTATAAAATTTAGTATAGGCAACAGGTCGTTCCTTATTATAAACCACTGCAACCCGGTTGCCTATGCAAGTTAGTATACGCAAGAGTTCGTTCTTTATTGTATTTTCAAGCAAATATATTTCCCTTGCTGTTCAAGCCAAGGGACAGAAAGTTTACTATACAGGGGTTTTGGACAAGGTGGATCTAACGGTGTACTTTTTGTTTTGATCTGACTTCTTTGTTAGGAACTATGGGTTTTTATATTTCTTAACATTGGACTTGATCGTCTCTTACTAAGTTGATAGCTACCGCTGCAACCCGGATAATTAAAGTCCGTATAAAACTTGTATTAATAACTGCTTAAGTAACACTATTTAATAAAAATAATTTATTTTAATTAAAAAAGGAACCAACCCCGAAGGAAGCCACCGGTCCCAAAGGGCCCCCGGGCTCCCAAAGGACTATCCGGCCCTCAAGGGCCCCCCAGACCTCCAAAGACCCTCCATGGGCCCCCAAAGAGTCCCCTCCCCATTTTGTTAATAATTTTTTATGCACTTTATTATATCTTTTCAGAACAAGTTCCTTTTCTTAATGTCATTCCTTAACCTATTTTTACAAGTCGAAGTACCCATCCTTTTCACCCACAACTTTACTTTACAGCTTTTTGGATACCTCAACACCAAGCAATAGTTTTCAAAAGACATTTCAGAGCATTTTCTTTTCTTAAAACTAGAAAAATTCCTGAAAAGTTTAAAATTAGTTTTGGTTTTGTTAGGTTCTATCAATTCGACGCGTGATTTTATGGGTAGCGTAGACAAATACAACTGAATTCATCAATTTATACTAGCAAAACATTTTTAAAGTCTGATGAAGATTTAACTGATGTGTCAAAAGTAAGGTTGCAAGTCGACGATTTTGTTTTGGCCTTATTATAATTGGTATAATAAAATAATAATATGCATATGGCTCTTAAATCATACTCTTCTTAAATCATACTGTTTTATAGTCCCATATGGTCTGGCGGATAGGATAGGTGGCTTTCATCTAGCTGGCCCTGGGTTCGATTCCCGGTATGGAAAATTTTAAACTCTTTAATCTTTGAACATTAGAAGCTCAAAACCTTTTATAATTTATAATGTTCCACATCGATCCTTTACGTATTCTTTATTATTATTTTTAATATATTGACTTTAAATATAACTGTACTAGCCTATACTATAGTTAAGTGACCTATAAAATAGGCCACTATATAGGCAAGAGGTTGTTCTTTATTATATTTTCTATTCACGTCATAGCTCTAATATAAAACTATGACGACATTCAATATTTATCTAGTAGGGTTTCAGACAAGGTAATTCTAATGATGTACTTTTGTTTTTATTTGACTCTATTTTTAGGAGTTTTGTTATATTTCTTAGCAATGGACTGATCGTCTCTTACTAGATTGCTAGCTACTGCCACAACCCAGATTCACATATATATTTATTTATGAGAGGCAACCTGACCGAGTGGTCCAAGGCACTGGTGTTAGCCACCAGTCTCTTCGGAGGCGTGGGTTCAAATCTTACCGCTGGTATGCGATTATGTTTGAAAGACTGCAGTGTGAAAAGACATCGAAAATGCAGTTTTTGGTGGAAAAATTTATTCTCTTTTAGAAATAATTTATTTTAGTTACAAAAGGTTTTTAACCCAATTAATTTCCTTTAAAATGAGCTATTGAACAACCCTCTACGATGTTCCAGTGCCAAGCTATCTCTGGATACAAAAGAAAAGAGAAAAAAATATCCCGTTTGTGGAGAATAACGTGGTAAAATCAATTTGCTTGATTTTCAAGCACAAATATTTTCTTTGTTATTCAAGCCAAAGGGCGGTAAGTTTCCTTTATAGAGGTTTCGGACAAGGCGGTTCTAATGGTGTACTTTTTGTTTTGATCTGACTCCTCTGTTAGGAACTATGGGTTTTTATATTTCTTAACATTGGACGTGATCGTCTCTTACTAGGTTGCTAGCTACCGCTGCAACCCGGATTATTATAACTTATTTTTAAGCCTCTATAGCTCAGTGAAAGAGCACTGATCTTGTAATCCAGGGTTCCTGAATTCAATTCTCAGTGGAGGTAATTTTCAATTGTAATTCATGCTTTAATATAATTTGTTGTTTACTATAATCCTTACTATAAACTACCACTGCAACCTGGATCTTCACTAGAAAACTTATCATTTACTTTAGGCAGAAGTTCATTCTTAAATATATCTTGAATCACTGTCAGATGGCAATTTTATCTTATAGAATTCGAAACACATTTTCCAACTTTTGATTACTATGGGTTGCAATTCACCTTTTAATAGGTTACAGCAAGGCTGCACAGCTTCAGTTTGTCCTTTAGTATAAATTTTTGTACCAGATTACAAACAGAAAAAAACCTATGGCTTTTTCTTGTTAGAAATAGTAAGAGACGATCTCCAGAGAATGAGCCATCAAACTAAGCCCAATATGTGCCATGATTTGTTCTATACTAGGTTTCAGCCATTTCTACAGCTATGATACCGATGAAACCTACGTAGTCGCCATTTATAATTAACCAGACCGATTTCTAATATAATTTTTTTAGTTTATTAACGAATTTATTATCATGTCTTACATGTAACTTGTATTTTACAAGTCTCTGATGGTACAGTGTAAGCATACACACTTGTTAGGCGGGAGAACGGGGTTCGATTCCCCGTTGGGGAGAACTTTTAAATTATTGAATTTAAAGCAATGTCTTTTAAATTTTAAATTTGAAAAGAAACTTGTTTAGTTACCCCCTAGCTAAAATAATGGAGATTATATGAATGAACCACAGGGTTCAGTTCCTTTGGACTTGAGCCCATTCTTTACTAAACATCTTTATATAAAATATTTAAGTTACTATTGGTTAGAGTCTGTTCTTTATTATAAATTTTTCTAATTGATTACAAACAGGAAAAAGCCTACGGCTTTTTCTTCTTTGAAATAGTAAGAGTCTAGCCTTAAGCAATCAAATAGCTAACTAAATCAAATGTATGTAATGGGTTTTTATTCCAATGGTCGTCTTTCCTTTTTATTATAATTTCTTGATTTTTTAGTACTGATTTTAAAACTTGCGTGTAGCTTGCTTTGATCTAACCATTATGTATTCATGAATGAGACCATTTACAGTTTTGACGTTTCTTATATAGTAATTATGACGTCACTGCATCAAAAATACAGTTTTTATTAGAAAAATTTATTCTCTTTTAGAAATAATTTATTTTAGTTACTATAGATTTTTAACCCAATTAATTTCCTTTAGGATGAGCTATTGAACAAACCTCTACGATGTTCCAGTGCCAAGCTATCTCTGGATACAAAAAAAGAAAAGAGAAAAAAATGTCCCGTTTGGGGAGAATAACGTGGTTAAAGTCAATTTTCTTGATTTTCAAGCCAATATATTTCCCTTGCTGTTCAAGCCAAGGGACAGAAAGTTTCCTATAAAGGGGTTTCGGACAAGGCGGTTCCAATGGTGTACTTTTTGTTTTGATCTGACTCCTTTTTTAGGAGCTATGGGTTTTTATATTTCTTAACATTGGACGTGATCGTCTCCTACTAGGTTGCTAGCTACCGCTGCAACCCGGATTTTGTCACCCCAGTATCTACCCATTATTCTGGTAGCAACTTTTTTCTTATGCTTGTTTCGGTAATCTTCATCATTATCATACCGTTCCTTGCTCTTTTGTCTAGCCTGCTCAATTGTTACTTCTCTATAAAGTTTATCATTGTGATAACGCTCCTTGATCTTTTGTCTAGCCTGCTCAATTCTTGCTTCTCTGTAATCTTCATCATTTTGATAACGCTCCTTGATCTTTGGTTTGGCTGTCTCAATTTTTGCATGTCTATAATCTTCATCATTGTGATAACACATCTTGCTGTTTTGTTTTGCTCTCTCAATTATTACTTCTCGATACGCCTGGTCGGTTGAATACCTTTGCTTTTTTCTTTTCAAGATACTATCTCTGTTGTTTGTGTAGTACTGTTTTTTTTAACTTGCGTGCAGCTTGCTTGATTGAAACCATTATGTAATTATGAATGAGAACATTTACAGTCCTGACGCTTCTTATATAGTAATTATGACATCACGGCGTAATGATTTTATTTCATGATGACGTCATGCCGCAATGATATTATTTCATGACGTCTTCAGAAACCACAACATAATATCGTGTTTTTCTATTCACGTCATAGCTCTAATTTATCTAGTAGGGTTTCAGACAAGGTAATTCTAATGATGCAGCTTTGTTTTGATCTGACTGTATTTTTAGGAGTTTTGGGTTTTTATATTTCTTAGCATTGGACTGATCGTCTCTTGCTAGGCTGCTAGCTACTGCTGCAACCCAAATTATGAGAAGCAGCCTGGCCGAGTGGTCTAAGGCACTGGTGTTAGCCACCAGTCTCTTCGGAGGCGTGGGTTCAAATCTTACCGCTGGTATACGATTATGTTTGAGACTGCAGTGTGAAAAGACATCAAAAATGGAGTTTTTGGTGGAAAAATTTATTCTCTTTTAGAAATAATTTATTTTAGTTACAAAAGGTTTTTAATCCAATTAATTTTCTTTAAAATGAGCTATTGAACAACCCTCTACGATGTTCCAGGCCAAGCTATCTCTGGATACAAAAGAAAAAAAAAGAAAAAAATATCCCGTTTAGGCAGAATGTTGTAGTAGCTGCCACTTTTCTTGATTTTCAAGCCAATATATTTCCCTTGCTGTTCAAGCTAAGGGACAGAAAGTTTACTATACAGGGGTTTTTGGACAAGGCGGTTCTAATGGTGTACTTTTGAATTTGATCTGACTCCTTTTTTAGGAACTATGGGTTTTTATATTACTTAACATTGGACGTGATCGTCTCTTACTAGGTTGCTAGCTACCGCTGCAACCCGGATCATAAAAAAATTAATTCTATTTTAAAAATTATTTGTTTTAATTACATAAGGTTTTGAACCCCATTAATTTCCTTTAAAATGAGCAATTGAACCACTCTTTACGATGTTCCAGTTAAGCTATCTGTTGAGAAAAATATAGGAAAAAAATTTCGTTTAGGCAGAATGCTTTAGTAGCCACTTTTCTTGATTTTCAAGCAAATATATTTCCCTTGCTGTTCAAGCCAAATAACAGAAAGTTTTCTATAAAGGAGCTTAGGACAAGACGGTTCTAAGGGTGTACTTTTTGTTTTGATCGGACTCTTTTTTTAGGAGCTCTGGGTTCTTATATTCCTTAACATTGGAAGTGATCGTCTCTTACTAGGTTGCTAGCTGCCACTTCAACCCGGATTACAAACAGGAAAAAGCCTAAGGGTTTTCCTTCTTTGAAATAGTAAAAGAGGAACCTGAAACGATCAAGTAGCTAACTAAGTCCAATGTATGCAATAATTTTTTGTTCCAATGATCGTCTTTTAATGTAATTTATTTCTTAATTATATTAAAACATCCTAAATATTTTTGTAGTTTACCAAGTTTTGCAGGTTTTCTCATACATTTTGCTTTGTCACAATATAAATACTGTAATCTTAACTGTAATTAATTTTCCTGTGCAAGTTAGTATAGGCAAGAGTTCATTCTTTATTATAAAATTTTTAGGAACTATGGGTTCTTATATTTCTTAACATTGGACGTGATCGTCTCTTACTAGGTTGCTAGCTACCGCTGCAACCCGGATAAATCAAATCTTACCACTGGTATACGATTATGATTTATGTACAAAAATCAAATATCTTTGAAAAGACTGCAGTATGAAAAGACATCAAAAATGCAGTTTTTAGTTGAAAAATTTATTCTCTTTTAGAAATAATTTATTTTATTTACAAAAGATTTTTCAAAGATTTTTCACTTTTCTTGATTTTCAAGCCAATGTATTTCCCTTACTGTTCAAGCCAAGGGACAGAAAGTTTCCTATATAGGAGTCTCGAACAAGGCGGTTCTAATGGTGTACTTTTTGTTTTGCTCTGACTCTTTTTTTAGGAGTTATGGGTTTTTATATTTCTTAACATTGTACGTGATCGTCTCACTAGGTTGGTAGCTACCGCTGCAACCCAGATTCCTTGCTATTCAAGCAAAGGGCCGGTAAGTTTACTATATAGAGGTTTTCGAACAAGGCGATTCTAATAGTATACTTCTTGTTTTGATCTTAATCAATTTTCAGGAGTTTTTGGTTACTTTAGTTTTTACTATGGGGCTTGATCGTCTCTTACTGGGTTGCTAGCTACCGCTGCAACCTGGATTCTTAACATTGGACGTTATTGTCGCTTACTAGGCTGCTAACTACCGCTGCGACCGGAAAATATTTATCATAAACATTTCAGTTAGTATAGGCTAAAGTTCGTTCTTTATAATAATCTTCTCTGGAGTAGTAAGAGACGACTCTTAAAGAATCAGGCAGCTAACTAAGTCCAATGTTTGCAATAGTTTGTTCTCCCAACGATTGTCTTTTAATGTGACTACCATTGCAACCCGGAATATATTAAAGATTTGAATTAGTATAAGCGAGGGTTCGTTCTTTATTATAACTTTTCTTGATTTTCAAGCCAATATATTTCCCTTGCTGTTCAAGCCAAGGGACAGAAAGTTTACTATACAGGGTTTTCGGACAAGGCGGTTCTAATGGTGTACTTTTGAATTTGATCCGACTCCTTATTTAGGAACTATTGGTTTTTATATTTCTTAATATTGGACGTGACCGTCTCTTTCTAGGTTGCTAGCTACCGCTGCAACCCGGATTTCTACGATGTTCCAGTGCCAAGCTATCTTTGGAAAACAAGAAAGAAAAAAAAATATCCCGTTTAGGCAGAATATTGTAGTAGCTGCCACTTTTCCTGATTTTCAAGCCAATATATTTCCCTTGCTGTTCAAGCCAAGGGACAGAAAGTTTCCTATACAGGGATTTCGGACAAAGCGGTCCTACTGGTGTACTTTTTGTTTTGATCTGACTCCTTTTTTAGGAACTATGGTTTTTTATATTTCTTAACATTGGACATGATCGTCTCTTACTAGGCTGCTAGCTACCTCTGCACCCCGGATCTTTACTATAATTACTATAGGTTATAGCTCGTTGTTTAATGCAATACTTGTCGAAAGAACGTGCATAAATACTGCATTCACTTATTACGTCACTTATGGTTATCTTTTAATGTATTATTACAAACAGGAAAAAGCCTACGGCTTTTTCTTCTTTGGAATAGTAAGAGACGAACCTCAAAGAATCAGGCATCTAACTAAGTCCAATATATACAATGGTTTGTTCTTCAAATGCTCGTCTTTTAATTTGGCGTTTCTTACTAGGTTGCTAGCTACCACTGCAACCCGGATCATGTAATTAATAGGTTGCTAGCTACCGCTGCAACCTAGATATTCTTATTTCTGCTACTATGGGCTAAGGTTCGTTCTTTACTGTATTTTAGAAATAATTTATTTTAGTTACTATAGATTTTTAACCCAATTAATTTCCTTTAAAATGAGCTATTGAACAACCCTCTACGATGTTCCAGTGCCAAGCTATCTCTGGATACAAAAAAAGAAAAAAAAGAAAAAAAGAAAAAAATAGCCCGGTTAGGCAGACTGTTGTAGTAGCTGCCACTGGTCTTGTTTTTCAAGCCAATATATTTCCCTTGCTGTTCAAGCCCAGGGACAGAAATTTTACTATGCAGGGGTTTCGGACCAGGCGGGTCTCATGGTGTACTTTTTGTTTTGATCTGACTCCTTTTTTAGGAGCTATGGGTTTTTATATTTCTTAACATTGGACGTGATCGTCTCTTACTAGGTTGCTAGCTACCGCTGCAACCCGGATGGTGTTAGCCACCAGTCTCTTCAGAGGCGTGGGTTCAATTCTTACCGCTGGTATACGATTATGTTTGAAAGACTGCAGTGTGAAAAGACATCAAAATGCAGTTTTTGGTGGAAAAATTTATTCTCTTTTAGAAATAATTTATTTTAGTTACTATAGATTTTTAACCCAATTAATTTCCTTTAAAATGAGCTATTGAACAACCCTCTACGATGTTCCAGTGCCAAGCTATCTCTGGATACAAAAAAAGAAAAAAAAAGAAAAAAAGAAAAAAATATCCCGTTTAGGCAGAATGTTGTAGTAGCTGCCACTTTTCTTGATTTTCAAGCCAATATATTTCCCTTGCTGTTCAAGCCAAGGGACAGAAATTTTACTATGCAGGGGTTTCGGACAAGGCGGTTCTAATGGTGTACTTTTTGTTTTGATCTGAATCTTTTTTTAAGAACTATGGGTTTTTATATTTCTTAACATTGGACGTGATCGTCTCTTACTAGGTTGCTAGCTACCGCTGCAACCCGGATTTTATATTTCTTAACATTGGACGTGATCGTCTCTTACTAGGTTGCTAGCTACCGCTGCAACCCGGATATTCAAATGATCGTCTTTTAATGTAATTTCATGCTATATTATTACAAACAGGAAAAAACCTACGGTTTTTTCTTCTTTGAAATAGTAAGAGACGAGCCTCAAGCAATCAAGTAGCTAACTAAGTCCAATGTATGCAGTGGTATGTTATTCCAATGATCGTCTTTTAATGTAACAATTAACTAATAATCTATATAACTATTTCTTTTATTATTTCAGTTCGTTCCTTAATGTAATAACAAAAAAACTGATTTCAAACAGGAAAAAGCCTACGGCCTTTTCTTCTTTGAAATAGTAAGAGACAAACATCAAACAATGAAGTAGCTAACTAAGTCCAATGGTTGGTATGCAATGGTTTGTTATTCCAATGATCGTCTTTTAGTGTATTATTTAAAAATTGGGGACTTGAAAGCCTGAATGGTGCAGAGGATAGCGTGCTGAGTTTCTAATCCTAAGGCTGCAGATTCAAATCCTGCCAGAGGCAATTTTACACATTTATCTATTTAAAGTCTAAACAAAACTTCTATAAATTAGTACTAGATTAGATTTTTTTACTAACATCATTCCTTTATGTAATCTTAAAATAAATTACTATAACTACCGCTTGGACCCGGGTTATAAATTACAAACAGGAAAAAGCCTACGGCTTTTTCTTCTTTGGAATAGTAAGAGACGATCCTTAAATAATCAGACAGCTAACTAGGTTAATAATTTGTTCTTTAACACAAACTTCATTAATAGGATATTTTAATATATCCTATACGGTCTAGAGGTTGGGATAGCTCTCACCAAGTTGGCTTGAGTTCAATTTCCGTATGAGAAATTTTTTCTTATGATGATTTCTTAAGGAACATAATTAAAATCTCTTAATGTAATAAAAACAATTTGTTTTAATTACAGAAAGTTTTTGACCCCAATAGTTTCCTTTAAAATGAGCCATTGAACAACTCTCTACGATGTTCCAGTGCGAAGCTATCTGTTGAATTACTAACCTATACTATAATTAAGTGGCTTAAAAAATTTAGTATAGGTAAGAGGTCGTTCTTCATTATAAATTTCAGACAAGGTAATTCTAATTATGTACTTTTGTTTTGATCTAACTCTATTTTTAGGAGTTTTGTTATATTTCTTAGCATTGGACTGATCGTCTCTTACTAGGATGCTAGCTACTGCTGCAACCCAAATTCACATATATATTTATGTATGAGAGGCAGCCTGGCCGAGTGGTCCAAGGCAGTGGTGTTAGCCACCAGTCTCTTCGGAGGCGTGGGTTCAAATCTTACCGCTGGTATACGATTATGTTTGAAAGACTGGAGTGTGAAAAGACATCGAAAATGCAGTTTTTGGTGGAAAAATTTATTCTGTTTTAGAAATAATTTATTTTAGTTACAAAAGGTTTTTAACCCAATTAATTTACTTTAAAATGAGCTATTGAACAACCCTCTACGATGTTCCAGTGCCAAACTATCTGTGGAAAAGAAAAAAAGAAAAAAAGAAAAAAATATCTCGTTTAGGCAGAATGTTGTAGTAGCTGCCACTTTTCTTGATTTTCAAGCCAATATATTTCCCTTGCTGTTCAAGCCAAGGGACAGAAAGTTTCCTATACAGGGGTTTGGGACAAGGCGGTTCTAATGGTGTACTTTTTGTTTTGATCTGACTCCTCTGTTAGGAACTATGGGTTTTTATATTTCTTAACATTGGACATGATCGTCTCTTACTAGGTTGCTAGCTACCGCTGCAACCCGGACAATTAACTAATAATCTATATAACTATTTCTTTTATTATTTCAGTTCGTTCCTTAATGTAATAACAAAGAAACTGATTTCAAACAGGAAAAAGCCTACGGCCTTTTCTTCTTTGAAATAGTAAGAGACAAACATCAAACAATGAAGTAGCTAACTAAGTCCAATGGTTGGTATGCAATGGTTTGTTATTCCAATGATCGTCTTTTAGTGTATTATTTAAAAATTGGGGACTTGAAAGCCTGAATGGTGCAGAGGATAGCGTGCTGGGTTTCTAATCCTAAGGCTGCAGATTCAAATCCTGCTAGAGGCAATTTTACACATTTATCTATTTAAAGTGTAAACAAAACTTCTATAAATTAGTACTAGATTAGATTTTTTTTTACTAACATCATTCCTTTATGTAATCTTAAAATAAATTACTATAACTACCGCTTGGACCCGGGTTATAAATTACAAACAGGAAAAAGCCTACGGCTTTTTCTTCTTTGGAATAGTAAGAGACGACCCTTAAATAATCAGACAGCTAACTAGGTTAATAATTTGTTCTTTAACACAAACTTCATTAATAGGATATTTTAATATATCCTATACGGTCTAGAGGTTGTGATAGCTCTCACCAAGTTGGCTTGAGTTCAATTTCCGTATGAGAAATTTTTTCTTATGATGATTTCTTAAGGAACATAATTGAAATCTCTTAATGTAATAAAAACAATTTGTTTTAATTACCGAAAGTTTTTGACCCCAATAGTTTCCTTTGAAATGAGCCATTGAACAACTCTCTACGATGTTCCAGTGCGAAGCTATCTGTTGAATTACTAACCTATACTATAATTAAGTGGCTTAAAAAATTTAGTATAGGTAAGAGGTCGTTCTTAATTATAAATTTCAGACAAGGTAATTCTAATGATGTACTTTTGTTTTGATCTGACTCTATTTTTAGGAGTTTTGTTATATTTCTTAGCATTGGACTGATCGTCTCTTACTAGGTTGCTAGCTACTGCTGCAACCCAAATTCACATATATATTTATTTATGAGAGGCAGCCTGGCCGAGTGGTCCAAGGCACTGGTGTTAGCCACCAGTCTCTTCGGAGGCGTGGGTTCAAATCTTACCGCTGGTAAACGATTATGTTTGAAAGACTGGAGTGTGAAAAGACATCGAAAATGCAGTTTTTGGTGGAAAAATTTATTCTCTTTTAGAAATAATTTATTTTAGTTACAAAAGGTTTTAAACCCAATTAATTTCCTTTAAAATGACCTATTGAAGAACTCTCTACGATGTTCCAGTGCCAAGCTATCTGTGGAAAAGAAAAAAAGAAAAAAAGAAAAAAATATCTCTTTTAGGCAGAATGTTG
Source organism: Artemia sp. Qi Xiang Cuo (assembly GCF_049724085.1). Lineage (NCBI taxonomy): Eukaryota > Metazoa > Arthropoda > Branchiopoda > Anostraca > Artemiidae > Artemia > Artemia sp. Qi Xiang Cuo. The sequence goes on from NC_142811.1 coordinate 31,168,907, forward strand.
TAGTAGCTGCCACTTTTCTTGATTTTCAAGCCAATATATTTCCCTTGTTGTTCAAGCCAAGGGGCGGTAAGTCTCCTATATAGCAGTTTCGTACAAGGCGGTTGTAATGGTGTACTTTTTGTTTTTATCTGACTCCTTTGTTAGGAACTATGGGTTTTTATATTTCTTAACATTGGATGATCTTACTAGGTTGCTAGCTACCGCTGCAACCCGGATTAGATACTACGTCATGTCACTTATTACGTCATATATGGTTATTAGTAGATAATCGGTAAAATGTTCGTTCTTTATTATAACAACCCGGATATTAGTCCTTTATGTAAAACTCGGATAAAATTATAATGAGCTATGTCGATTCTTTATTAAACCAAGGTATGAACCGGCAACTGTGGAACAGTTTACAGATGTAATGGGAAATTTTATACATCACTGTGAATATATGGATGCATAATTGTTCTTTACTTAGTTTCAACTTTAATTCGATGATCCAGACTTTATGTACTAACTACATCCAAAGACTATGACGTCATTGATTAATATTGTATATAAAAAATTAAGTTTTTCGTAAAAAAAAATTAGTAAAAAAAAAAATTAAGTACAAATAGCGCTAGATCTAGAGATTTCCTTTAAAATGAGCCATTGAACAACTCTCTACGATGTTCCAGTGCCAAGCTATCTGTGGAAAAGAAAGAAAGAAAAAAAATATCCCGTTTGTGGAGAATAACGTGGTTAAAGTCAATTTTCTTGATTATCAAGCCAACATATTTTCTTTGTTATTCAAGCCGCAGGGCGGTAAGTTTCCTTTATAGGGTTTTCGGACAAGGCGGTTCTAATGGTGTACTTTTTGTTTTGATCTGACTCTGTTTTTAGGAGTTAGGGGTTTTTATATTTCTTAACATTGGACGTGATCGTCTCTTACTAGGTTGCTAGCTACCGCTGCAACCCGGATACGCCTGGTCGGTTGAATACCTTTGTTTTGCTCTCTCAATTTTTACTTCTCGATGCGCCTGGTCGGTTGAATACCTTTGCTTTTCTCTTTTCAAGATACTATCTCTGTTGTTTGTGTAGTACTGTTTTTTCAAATTGCGTATAGCTTGCTTCGATCTAACCATTATTCTAATAAAGAATGAGAGAATTTACATCTGTGTCGTTCTTAAGTAGTAAGGTTGAATAACTTTGTTTTGCTCTCTCAATTATTACTTCTCGATACACCTGGTCGGTTGAATACCTTTGCTTTTTTCTTTTCAAGTTACAATCTCTGTTGTTTGTGTAGTACTCTTTTTTCAACTTGCGTATAGCCTGCTTTGATCTAACCATTATTCTTATCAAGAATGAGAGAATTTTCAGTTTTGACTTTCCTTATATACTAATTATGACGTCAAGGCGTATGACGTTATGTATTCATGAATGAGACCATTTACAGTTTTGACGTTTCTTATATAGTAATTATGACGTCACTGCATCAAAAATACAGTTTTTATTGGAAAAATTTATTCTCTTTTATAAATAATTTATTTTAGTTACTATAGATTTTTAACCCAATTAATTTCCTTTAAAATGAGCTATTGAACAACCCTCTACGATGTTCCAGTGCCAAGCTATCTCTGGATACAAAAAAAGAAAAAAAAATATCCGGTTTGGGGAGACTAACGTGGTTAAAGTCAATTTTCTTGATTTTCAAGCCAATATATTTCCCTTGCTGTTCAAGCCAAGGGACAGAAAGTTTCCAATACAAGGGTTTCGGACAAGGCGGTTCTAATGGTGTACTTTTTGTTTTGATCTGACTCCTTTTTTAGGAGCTATGGGTTTTTATATTTCTTAACATTGGACGTGATCGTCTCTTACTAGGTTGCTAGCTACCGCTGCAACCCGGAAATTGACTTTAACCACGTTATTCTCCCCAAACGGGATATTTTTTTCTCTTTTCTTTGTATCCAGAGATAGCTTGGCACTAGAACATCGTAGAGAGTTGTTCAATGGCTCATTTTAAAGGAAATTAATTGGGTTAAAAACCTTTATTAACTAAAATAAATTATTTCTAAAAGAGAATAAATTTTTTTCAGTAAAGAACGAACCTTAGCCCATAGTAGCAGAAATAAGAATATCTAGGTTGCAGCGGTAGCTAGCAACCTATTAATTACATAGTCCGGATTGCAGTGGTAGCTAGCAACCTCGTAAGAAACGCCAAATTAAAAGATGATCATTAGAAGAACAAACCATTGTTTATATTGGACTTAGCTGCCTGATTCTTTTAGGTTCGTCTCTTACTATTCCAAAGAAGAAAAAGCCGTAGGCTTTTTCCTGTTTGTAATAATACATTAAAAGATAATAGCTATATAGGGAGACACCCCGCTCTTAAGCACTATTTGATCTTTATTATACTATTGGCGAGAGATCGTTCTTTACTGTAATAATACCGTTGCATCCCGGACTATACAATAATTAAGTGGCGTATAAAAATTAGCAAAGGCAAGAGGTCGTTCTTTATTATAATGTTTTAAATTAATGTAATTAAATTAGTTACAATGACCTAGAATTCGATCTTTACCATATTAATTTCCTTCAAAATGAGCCATTGAACAACTCTCTACGATGTTTCAGTGCCATGCTATATGTTGAATTACTAACCTATACTATAATTAAGTGGCGTATACAATTTAGTATAGGCAAGAGGTCGTTCTTTATTATAATTCACATATATAGTTATGAGAGGCAGATTGGCCGAGTGGTCCAAGGCGCTGGTGTTAGCCACCAGTCTCTTCGGAGGCGTGGGTTCAAATCTTACCGCTGGTATACGATTATAATTTATGTACAAAAATCAAATATCTTTGAAAAGACTGCAGCATGAAAAGACATCAAAAATGCAGTTTTTAATTGAAAAATTTATTCTCTCTTAAAAATAATTTACTTTAGTTACTAAAGATTTTTAACCCAATTAATTTCCTTTAAAATTAGCCTTTGAACAACTCTCTATGATGTTTCAGTGCCAAGCTATCTGTGGAAAACACGGAAGAAAAAAAAATATCCCGTTTAGGCAGAATGTTGTAGTAGCTATCACTTTTCTTGATTTTCAAGCCAATATATTTCCCTTGCTGTTCAAGCCAAGGGACAGAAAGTTTCCTATACAGGGGTTTTGGACAAGGTGGTTCTAATGGTGTACTTTTTGTTTTTACCTGACTCTTTTTTTAGGATCTAGGGGTTTTTATATTTCTTAACATTGGACGTGATCGTCTCTTACTAGGTTGCTAGCTACCGCTGCAACCCGGATATTGTTGCATCATCCTCTATATAATGATAATTAACCAGACCGATTCCTTATATAATTTTTACAAGTTCTAGTGTATTAACTAATTTATTATCATGTTTTATATGTAACGTATTTTGCATAAGTCTCCGATAGTACAATGGTAAGCAATCCCAGTTGTCACGCGGGTGATCGGGGTTTGAATCCAAGTTAGAAGGAATTTTTAATATATTGACTTCAAATAAAATTGTTCAAGACTATACTATAGTTAGGTGGCCTATACAAGTTAGTATATTCAAGAGCTCGTTCTTTATTATAACTTCTATTAATTGGTACTACATTAGATCCTCTCGACTAACATCGATCCTTTATGTATGTCAAAAACCACCATATATCAGTTACTATTGGCGAGAGATCGTTCTTTACTGTAAAATTTATTCTCTTTTAGAAATAATTTATTATTGTTACAAATTTTTTTTAACTCAATTAATTTCCTTTAAAATGAGCCATTGAACAACTCTCTATGATATTCCATTGCCAAACTATCTGTGGAAAAGAAAAAAAAAACGGAAAAAAATATTCAGTTTAGACAGAATTCTGTAGCAGCTGCCACTTTTATTGATTTTTAAGCCAATATATTTCCCTTGCTGTTCAAGCCAAAGGACAGAAAGTTTCCTATACAGAGGTTTCGGACAAGGCGGTTCTAATGGTGTACTTTTTGTTTTGATCTGACTCTTTTTTCAGGAGTTAAGGGTTTTTATATTTCTTAACATTGGAAGTGATCGTCTCTTACTAGATTTGAAAGACTGCAGTGCGAAAAGACATCAAAAATGCAGTTTTTGGTGTAAAAATTTATTCTCTTTTAGAAATAATTTATTTTAGTTACTATAGATTTTTAACCCAATTAATTTCCTTTAAAATGAGCTATTGAACAACCCTCTACGATGTTCCAGTGCCAAGCTATCTCTGGAAACAAAGAAAAGAGAAAAGAGAAAAAAATATCCCGTTTTTTTTCGATCATTGGACGTGATCGTCTCTTACTAGGTTGCTAGCTACCGCTGCAACCCGGATTATTATGACCATCACTTAAGTTACAATGGGTTACAGTTCGTTCCTTATTGTAATCTTTGAAAGAGACGAACGTCAAACAATCAAGTAGCTAATTATTGATCTAGCTAATTTTGATCTGACTCCTTTGTTAGGAACTATGGGTTTTTATATATCTTAACATTGGACGTGATCGTCTCTTACTAGGTTGCTAGCTACCGCTGCAACCCGGATTACTATGGGCTGATCGTTCTTTACTGTAACTACCCCTGGAACCACCATATATCAGTTACTATGCATGAGCGATCGTTCTTTACTGTAAATTTCTCTGAAAATTTTTCTTTACCTTGCTGTTGTAGTAACGTATCATAGCTGAAACATGGTAGACCATATTATTAAGTACAATCATCATTATGCTCTTAGATGTTATTTTAAAGTAATTAAGTGACGTATAAAATTTAGTATTGGCAAGAGGTCGCTCTTTATTATAATTGTTTTGGCCTTATTATAATTGGTATGGTGAAATAATAATATGCATATGGCTCTTAAATCATACTTCTTTATGGTCCCATATGGTCTAGTGGCTAGGATAGTTAACTTTCTCTCAACAGGCCCGGGTTCGATTCCCGGTGTGGAAAATTTTTAACTCAATAGTCTTCGAACAATTTGAACCTTTTATAATTTATAATGATGTATAATATAAATACTGTAATCTTAACTATAGTGAAGTTGCCTATGCAAGTTAGTATAGGGAAGAGTTCGATCTTTATTATATTTTGCCATCTTCTTGTATTTCTGAATGTAATTTTTCCCTTTGTCCTTATGCGTTCTTCGGTATAACCTCGCAGAGAATTTAATTTTTTCATTATAGCTTTTGTCACCCCAGTATCTACCCATTATTCTGGTAGCAACTTTTTTCTTATGTTTGTTTCGGTAATCTTCATCATTATCATACCGTTCCTTGCTCTTTTGTCTAGCCTTCTCAATTGTTGCTTCTCTATAAAGTTTATCATTATGATAACGCTCCTTGATCTTTTGTCTAGCCTGCTCAATTCTTGCTTCTCTGTAATATTCATCATTATCATACCGTTCCTTGATCTTTTGTTTGGCTGTCTCAATTTTTGCATGTCTATAATCTTCATCATTGTGATAACACATCTTGCTGTTTTGTTTGATTACTTCTCGATACGCCTGGTCGGTTGAATACCTTTGCTTTTCTCTTTTCAAGATACTATCTCTGTTGTTTGTGTAGTACTGTTTTTTCAAATTGCGTATAGCTTTCTTCAATCTAACCATTATTCTAATCAAGAATGAGAGAATTTACATATGTGTAGTTCTTAAGTAGTAAGGTTGAATACCTTTGTTTTGCTCTCTCAATTATTACTTCTCGATACACCTGGTCGGTTGAATACCTTTGCTTTTTTCTTTTCAAGTTACTATCTCTGTTGTTTGTGTAGTACTCTTTTTTCAACTTGCGTATAGCCTGCTTTGATCTAACCATTATTCTAATCAAGAATGAGAGAATTTTCAGTTTTGACTTTCCTTATTATATACTAATTATGACGTCACGGCGTATGACGTTATGTATTCATGAATGAGACCATTTACAGTTTTGACGTTTCTTATATAGTAATTATGACGTCACTGCATCAAAAATACAGTTTTTATTGGAAAAATTTATTCTCTTTTATAAATAATTTATTTTAGTTACTATAGATTTTTAACCCAATTAATTTCCTTTAAAATGAGCTATTGAACAACCCTCTACGATGTTCCAGTGCCAAGCTATCTCTGGATACAAAAAAAAGAAAAAAAAATATCCCGTTTGGGGAGACTAACGTGGTTAAAGTCAATTTTCTTGATTTTCAAGCCAATATATTTCCCTTGCTGTTCAAGCCAAGGGACAGAAAGTTTCCAATACAAGGGTTTCGGACAAGGCGGTTCTAATGGTGTACTTTTTGTTTTGATCTGACTCCTTTTTTAGGATCTATGGGTTTTTATATTTCTTAACATTGGACGTGATCGTCTCTTACTAGGTTGCTAGCTACCGCTGCAACCCGGAAATTGACTTTAACCACGTTATTCTCCCCAAACGGGATATTTTTTTCTCTTTTCTTTGTATCCAGAGATAGCTTGGCACTGGAACATCGTAGAGAGTTGTTCAATGGCTCATTTTAAAGGAAATTAATTGGGTTAAAAACCTTTATTAACTAAAATAAATTATTTCTAAAAGAGAATAAATTTTTTTCAGTAAAGAACGAACCTTAGCCCATAGTAGCAGAAATAAGAATATCTAGGTTGCAGCGGTAGCTAGCAACCTATTAATTACATAGTCCGGATTGCAGTGGTAGCTAGCAACCTCGTAAGAAACGCCAAATTAAAAGATGATCATTAGAAGAACAAACCATTGTTTATATTGGACTTAGCTGCCTGATTCTTTTAGGTTCGTCTCTTACTATTCCAAAGAAGAAAAAGCCGTAGGCTTTTTCCTGTTTGTAATAATACATTAAAAGATAATAGCTATATAGGGAGACACCCCGCTCTTAAGCACTATTTGATCTTTATTATACTATTGGCGAGAGATCGTTCTTTACTGTAATAATACCGTTGCATCCCGGACTATACAATAATTAAGTGGCGTATAAAAATTAGCAAAGGCAAGAGGTCGTTCTTTATTATAATGTTTTAAATTAATGTAATTAAATTAGTTACAATGACCTAGAATTCGATCTTTACCATATTAATTTCCTTCAAAATGAGCCATTGAACAACTCTCTACGATGTTTCAGTGCCATGCTATATGTTGAATTACTAACCTATACTATAATTAAGTGGCGTATACAATTTAGTATAGGCAAGAGGTCGTTCTTTATTATAATTCACATATATAGTTATGAGAGGCAGATTGGCCGAGTAGTCCAAGGCGCTGGTGTTAGCCACCAGTCTCTTCGGAGGCGTGGGTTCAAATCTTACCGCTGGTATACGATTATAATTTATGTACAAAAATCAAATATCTTTGAAAAGACTGCAGTATGAAAAGACATCAAAAATGCAGTTTTTAATTGAAAAATTTATTCTCTCATAGAAATAATTTATTTTAGTTACTAAAGATTTTTAAACCAATTAATTTTCTTTAAAATGAGCCATTGAACAACTCTCTACGATGTTCCAGTGCCAAGCTATCTGTGGAAAAGAAGAAGAAAAAAAATATCCCGTTTAGGCAGAATGTTGTAGTAGCTGCCACTTTTCTTGATTTTCAAGCCAATATATTTCCCTTGCTTTCAAGCCAAGGGACAGAAAGTTTCCTATACAGGGGTTTTGGACAAGGTGGTTCTAATGGTGTACTTTTTGTTTTTACCTGACTCTTTTTTAGGATCTAGGGGTTTTTATATTTCTTAACATTGGACGTGATCGTCTCTTACTAGGTTGCTAGCTACCGCTGCAACCCGGATATTGTTGCATCATCCTCTATATAATGATAATTAACCAGACCGATTCCTTATATAATTTTTACAAGTTCTAGTGTATTAACTAATTTATTATCATGTTTTATATGTAACGTATTTTGCATAAGTCTCCGATAGTACAATGGTAAGCAATCCCAGTTGTCACGCGGGTGATCGGGGTTTGAATCCAAGTTAGAAGGAATTTTTAATATATTGACTTCAAATAAAATTGTTCAAGACTATACTATAGTTAGGTGGCCTATACAAGTTAGTATATTCAAGAGCTCGTTCTTTATTATAACTTCTATTAATTGGTACTACATTAGATCCTCTCGACTAACATCGATCCTTTATGTATGTCAAAAACCACCATATATCAGTTACTATTGGCGAGAGATCGTTCTTTACTGTAAAATTTATTCTCTCTTAGAAATAATTTATTTTTGTTACAAAATTTTTTTAACTCAATTAATTTCCTTTAAAATGAGCCATTGAACAACTCTCTACGATGTTCCAGTGCCAAGCTATCTGTGGAAAAAGAAAAAAAAAGAGAAAAAATATGCCGTTTAGGCAGAATGCTGTAGTAGCTGCCACTTTTATTGATTTTCAAGCCAATATATTTCCCTCCCTGTTCAAGCCAAGGGACAGAAAGTTTCCTATACAGAGGTTTCAGACAAGGCGGTTCTAAAGGTGTACTTTTTGTTTTGATCTGACTCTTTTTTCAGGAGTTAAGGGTTTTTATATTTCTTAACATTGGAAGTGATCGTCTCTTACTAGATTTGAAAGACTGCAGTGCGAAAAGACATCAAAAATGCAGTTTTTGGTGTAAAAATTTATTCTCTTTTAGAAATAATTTATTTTAGTTACTATAGATTTTTAACCAAATTAATTTGCTTTAAAATGAGCTATTGAACAACCCTCTACGATGTTCCAGTGCCAAGCTATTTCTGGAAACAAAGAAAAGAGAAAAGAGAAAAAAATATCCCGTTTTTTTTCGATCATTGGACGTGATCGTCTCTTACTAGGTTGCTAGCTACCGCTGCAACCCGGATTATTATGACCATCACTTAAGTTACAATGGGTTACAGTTCGTTCCTTATTGTAATCTTTGAAAGAGACGAACGTCAAACAATCAAGTAGCTAATTATTGATCTAGCTAATTTTGATCTGACTCCTTTGTTAGGAACTATGGGTTTTTATATATCTTAACATTGGACGTGATCGTCTCTTACTAGGTTGCTAGCTACCGCTGCAACCCGGATTACTATGGGCTGATCGTTCTTTACTGTAACTACCCCTGGAACCACCATATATCAGTTACTATGCATGAGCGATCGTTCTTTACTGTAAATTTCTCTGAAAATTTTTCTTTACCTTGCTGTTGTAGTAACGTATCATAGCTGAAACATGGTAGACCATATTATTAAGTACAATCATCATTATGCTCTTAGATGTTATTTTAAAGTAATTAAGTGACGTATAAAATTTAGTATTGGCAAGAGGTCGCTCTTTATTATAATTGTTTTGGCCTTATTATAATTGGTATGGTGAAATAATAATATGCATATGGCTCTTAAATCATACTTCTTTATGGTCCCATATGGTCTAGTGGCTAGGATAGTTAACTTTCTCTCAACAGGCCCGGGTTCGATTCCCGGTGTGGAAAATTTTTAACTCAATAGTCTTCGAACAATTTGAACCTTTTATAATTTATAATGATGTATAATATAAATACTGTAATCTTAACTATAGTGAAGTTGCCTATGCAAGTTAGTATAGGGAAGAGTTCGATCTTTATTATATTTTGCCATCTTCTTGTATTTCTGAATGTAATTTTTCCCTTTGTCCTTATGCGTTCTTCGGTATAACCTCGCAGAGAATTTAATTTTTTCATTATAGCTTTTGTCACCCCAGTATCTACCCATTATTCTGGTAGCAACTTTTTTCTTATGTTTGTTTCGGTAATCTTCATCATTATCATACCGTTCCTTGCTCTTTTGTCTAGCCTTCTCAATTGTTGCTTCTCTATAAAGTTTATCATTATGATAACGCTCCTTGATCTTTTGTCTAGCCTGCTCAATTCTTGCTTCTCTGTAATATTCATCATTATCATACCGCTCCTTGATCTTTTGTTTGGCTGTCTCAATTTTCGCATGTCTATAATCTACATCATTGTGATAACACATCTTGTTGTTTTGTTTGATTACTTCTCGATACGCCTGGTCTGTTGAATACCTTTGCTTTTTTCTTTTCAAGATACTATCTCTGTTGTTTGTGTAGTACTGTTTTTTCAATTTGCGTGCAGCTTGCTTGATTGAAACCATTATGTAATTATGAATGTGAACATTTACAGTTCTGACGCTTCTTATATAGTAATTATGACGTCACAGCGTAATGATTTTATTGACGTCATAGCGCAATGATATTATTTCATGACGTCTTCAGAAACAACAATATAATTTCGTGTTTTTCTATTCACGTCATAGCTCTAATATAAAACTATGACAACATTCAATATTTATCTAGTAGGGTTTCAGACAAGGTAATTCTAATGATGTACTTTTGTTTTGATCTGACTCTATTTTTAGGAGTTTTGTTATATTTCTTAGCATTGGACTGATCGTCTCTTACTAGATTGCTAGCTACTGCTGCAACCCGGATTCACATATATATTATTTATGAGAGGCAACCTGGCCGAGTGGTCCAAGGCACTGGTGTTAGCCACCAGTCTCTTCGGAGGCGTGGGTTCAAATCTTACCGCTGGTAAACGATTATGTTTGAAAGACTGCAGTGTGAAAAGACATCGAAAATGCAGTTTTTGGTGGAAAAATTTATTCTCTTTTAGAAATAATTTATTTTAGTTACAAAAGGTTTTTAATCCAATTAATTTCCTTTAAAATGAGCTATTGAACAACCCTCTACGATGTTCCAGTGTCAAGCTATCTCTGGAAACAAAGAAAAAAAAAGAAAAAAATATCCCGTTTAGGAAGAATGTTGTAGTAGCTGCCACTTTTCTTGATTTTCAAGCCAATATATTTCCCTTTCTGTTCAAGCCAAGGGACAGAAAGTTTCCTATACAGGGGTTTCAGACAAGGCGGTTCTAATGGTGTACTTTTTGTTTTGATCTGACTCCTTTTTTAGGAACTATAGGTTTTTATATTTCTTAACATTGGACGTGATCGTCTCTTACTAGGTTGCTAGCTACCGCTGCAACCCGGATCTTTAACTTTAGCTTCATTAATAAGATACTTAATACATTTTATATGGTCTACTGGTTAGGGTAGCTGACTTTTACCTAGTTTGCCTGAGTTGGAATCCCAGTATGGGAAATTTTTACCTATGATGATATCTTAAGGAAAATTTCTCATCTATATGATGATTCCTTATAATACTTCAGTTTTTATGGACTAATGTTCGTTCTTAAATGTATAGAACTTTGAATTCTGTGATCTGAGTTCAAATCTCGGTTGACGGTTCTTATGAAATGTAGCTTACTCATGCTACCATTTAGGTTTCTGCCGTAATTCCTTCTTTTTAAAATTAAATTAGTTACTATGGCCTAGAGTTAGATCTTTACCATAACGTAAAAATTTATTCTATGATAATAATTATTTTTGTTAATTACAAAAGGATTCTATATACAGCAATTTCCTTTAAAATGAGCCAATACCCAGCGCTTTATTATGACCTAGAACTGTTTGATTTAATACTTCAGTTACTAAGGATTACAGTTCGTTCCTTATTTTAATGCAACCCAGACTAGGTTGCTAGCTACCGCTGGAACCCCGATAATTGAAAAACACCATTTATGATGAGCTATATTCGTCCTTTATGTAATATGGACCGGCAACTGTGGAACAGTTTACAGATGTAATGGGAAATCTTATACATCACTGTGAATATATGGAGGCATAATTGTCCTTTACTTAGTTTCAGCTTAAATTCGATGATCAAGCCTTTATGTACTACATCCAACGACTATGACGTCATTGATCAATATTGTATATACAAAATGAAGTTTTTCGTGAAAAATAATTAATAAAAAAAATTAAGTGCAAAAGGTGCTAGATCTAGAGATTTCCTTTAAAATGAGCCATTGAACAACTCTCTACGATGTTCCAGTGAAAAGCTATCTCTGGAAACAAAAGAAAGAAAAAAATATCCCGTTTGTGCAGAATAACGTGGTTAAAGTCAATTTTCTTGATTTTCAAGCCAATATATTTTCTTTGTTATTCAAGCAAAAGGGTGGTAAGTTTCCTTTATAGGGGGTTCGGACAAGGCTGTTCTAATGGTGTACTTTTTGTTTTGATCTGACTTTTTTTCTAGGAGTTAGGGGTTTTTATATTTCTTAACATTGGACGTGATCGTCTCTTACTAGGTTGCTAGCTACCGCTGCAACCCGGATTTAATGTAAAAATATAATTAGTATAGGGAAGAGTTTGATCTTTATTATAAGCAGTATGAAAATACATCAAAAATGCAATTTTTTTGACAAAATTGATTCTACTTTAAAAAGTATTTTATTTTTAATTACAAAAGTGACTAGATGTTGCAATTTCCTTTAAAATGAGCTATTATGCAGCTCTCTATGATTTTCCAGTGCCCAGCTAGTTGAGGAGGAAAATCAAGCGGAAAGAAAATAATATCCCATTTGTGGAGAATAACGTGCTTTAAGTCAATTTTCTTGATTTTCAAGCCAATATATTTTCTTTGTTATTCAAGCCAAAGAGTGATAAGTTTCCTTAATAGGGGTTTTGGACAAGGTGGTTCTAATGGCGTAATTTTTGTTTTGATCTGACTCTTTTCTCAGGAGTCAGGGGTTTTTATATTTCTTAAAATTGGACATGATCGTCTCTTACTAGGTTGCTAGCTACCGCTGCAACCCGGATACCGCTGCAAACCGGATATTGCTGCAATTCAGATAGCTTGGAGCTATCCATGCAGCTATGATCCGCTGCAGCTATGATCATTGCAGCTATGATCCACCGCAACCCGGATCATTGCTATATCATTAACTAGTATAGGCTTATTTAGTATAGGAAAGAGTTCGTTCTTTATTATAACTTTTCAAGATACTATCTCTGTTGTTTGTGTAGTACTGTTTTTTCAAATTGTGTATAGCTTGCTTCGATCTAACCATTATTCTAATCAAGACTGAGAAAATTTACATCTTTGTTGTTCTTAAGTAGTAATTATGACGTCACAGCGTAATGATTTTATTGACGTCATAGCGCAATGATATTATTTCATGACGTCTTCAGAAACAACAATATAATTTCGTGTTTTTCTATTCACTTCATAGCTCTAATCTAATATAAAGCTATGACGACATTCATTATTTATCTAGTAGGGTTTCAGACAAGGTAGTTTCAATGATGTACTTTCGTTTTGATCTTACTCTATTTTTAGGAGTTTTGTTATATTTCTTAGCATGGGACTGATTGTCTCTTACTAGGTTGCTAGCTACTGCTGCAACCCAAATTCATATATATATTTATTTATGAGAGGCAGCCTGGCCGAGTGGTCCAAGACACTGGTGTTAGCCACCAGTCTCTTCGGAGGCGTGGGTTCAAATCATACCGCTGGTATACGATTATGTTTGAATGACTGCAGTGTGAAAAGACATCAAAAATGCAGTTTTTGGTGGAAAAATTTATTCTCTTTTAGAAATAATTTATTTTAGTTACTATAGATTTTTAACCCAATTAATTTCCTTTAAAATGAGCTATTGAACAACCCTCTATGATGTTCCAGTGCTAAGCTATCTGTGGAAAAGAAAAAAAAAAGAAAAAAGAAAAAAATATCCCGTTTGGGGAGAATAACGTGGTTAAAGTCAAGTTTCTTGATTTTCAAGCCAATATATTTCCCTTGCTGTTCAAGCCAAGGGACCGAAAGTTTCCTATACAGGGGTTTCGGACAAGGCGGTTCCAATGGTGTACTTTTTGTTTTGATCTGACTCCTTTGTTAGGAACTATGGGTTTTTATATTTCTTAACATTGGACGTGATCGTCTCTTACTAGGTTGCTAGCTACCGCTGCAACCCGGATTATTATGACCATCACTTAAGTTACAATGGGTTACAGTTCGTTCCTTATTGTAATCTTTGAAAGAGACGAACGTCAAACAATCAAGTAGCTAATTAGGTCCAATGTATGCAATGGTTTGTTATTCCAATGATCGTCTTTTAATGTTTTCAAAGCGTGTTTTCAAAGCGCGTTTTTTCAATTTTTAGTTACTATGGGCTCTGGTTCGCCTTTCACTAGGTTTTGCCATCTATAGCAATTATGATTTTCCAAAACATATTTAAAACTTTTAGTTACTATATGCTTCAGTTTGTCTTTCACTTGATTGCAGCTATAGCTACAACTATCATTTAGAGCTCGTTCTTTACTATATAAAAATACTAAACTTTTCAGTTAGTAAAGCCTGAAGTTCATCCTTTATTTTAAAATAAATTACAAACAGGAAAAAGCCTACGGCTTTTTCTTCTTTGGAATAGTAAGAGACGATCCTCAAATAATCAGGCAGCTAATTATGTTTATAATTTGTTCTTTAACATAAACTTCATTAATCGGATATTTTAATATATCCTATATGGTCTAGAGGTTGGGATAGCTGTCACCCAGCAGGCTTGAGTTCAATTTCCGTACGGGAAATTTTTACTTATGATGATTTCTTAAGGAACATAATTAAAATTTCTTAATGTAATAAAAATAATTTGTTTTAATTACAAAAGGTTTTTAACCCAATTAATTTCCTTTAAAATGAGCCATTGAACAACTCTCTACGATGTTCCAGTGCCATGCTATCTGTTGAATTACTAACCTATGCTATAATTAAGTGGCGTATAAAATTTAGTATAGGCAAGAGGTCGTTCTTTATTATAATTATAATGAAAAGACATCAAAAATGCAGTTTTTGGTGGAAAAATTTATTCTCTTTTAGAAATAATTTATTTTCGTTACTACAGATTTTTAACCCAATTAATTTCCTTTAAAATGAGCTATTGAACAACCGTCTACGATGTTCCAGTGTCATGCTATATGTGTAAAAGAAAAAGAAAAAAAAATAAAAAAGAAAAAAATATCCCGGTTGAGGCGAATAACGTGGTTAAAGTCAATTTTCTTTATTTTCCTGCCCATATATTTCCCTTGCTGTTCAAGCAAAGGGACAGAAAGTTTCTTATACAGGGGTTTCGGACAAGGCGGTTCTAATTGTGTACTTTTTGTTTTGATCTGATTCCTTTGTTAGGAACTATGGGTTTTTATATTTCTTAACATTGGACGTGATCGTCTCTTACTAGGTTGCTAGCTACCGCTGCAACCCGGATCTTACTAGGTTGCTAGCTACCACTGAAACCCGGATCTTTTAATGTAAAAAAAAATATAAATACTGTAATCTTAACTATAGTAAAGTTGCGTATGCAAGTTAGTATAGGGAAGAGTTTGATCTTTATTATACTGGAAACAAAGAAAAGAGAAACAAATATCCCGTTTAGGCAGAATGTTGTAGTAGCTGCCACTTTTCTTGATTTTTTAGTACCGATTTTTTAACTTGCGTGTAGCTTGCTTTGATCTAGCCATTATGTATTCATGAATGAGACCATTTACAGTTTTGACGTTTCTTATATAGTAATTATGACGTCACTGCATCAAAAATACAGTTTTTATTGGAAAAATTTATTCTTTTTTAGAAATAATTTATTTTAGTTACTATAGATTTTTAACCCAATTAATTTCCTTTAAAATGAGCTATTGAACAACCCTCTACGATGTTCCAGTGCCAAGATATCTCTGGAAACAAAAAAAGAAAAAAAAAATATCCCGTTTGGGGAGAATAATGTGGTTAAAGTCAATTTTCTTGATTTTCAAGCCAATATATTTCCCTTGCTGTTCAAGCCAAGGGACAGAAGGTTTCCTATACAGGGGTTTTGGACAAGGCGGTTCTAATGGTGTACTTTTTGTTTTGATCTGACTCCTTTTTTAGGAGCTATGGGTTTTTATATTTCTTAACATTGGACGTGATCGTCTCTTACTAGGTTGCTAGCTACCGCTGCAACCCTGATTATCTAATACTAACTACATCC
Source organism: Artemia sp. Qi Xiang Cuo (assembly GCF_049724085.1). NCBI lineage: Eukaryota > Metazoa > Arthropoda > Branchiopoda > Anostraca > Artemiidae > Artemia > Artemia sp. Qi Xiang Cuo. Next base: position 31,184,730 of record NC_142811.1, read on the forward strand.
AACGACTATGACGTCATTGATCAATATTGTATATACAAAATTAAGTTTTTCGTAAAAAATAATTAATTGAAAAAAAAATTAAGTGCAAAAGATGCTAGATCTAGAGATTTCCTTTAAAATGAGCCATTGAACAACTCTCTACGATGTTCCAGTGCCAAGCTATCTGTGGAAAACAAGAAAGAAAAAAATATCCCGTTTAGGCAGAATGTTGTAGTAGCTGCCACTTTTCTTGATTTTCAAGCCAATGTATTTCCCTTGCTGTTCAAGCCAAGGGACAGAAAGTTTCCTATACAGGGGCTTTGGACAAGGCGGTTCTAATGGTGTACTTTTGTTTTGATCTGACTCCTTTTTTAGGAACTATGGGTTTTTATATTTCTTTACATTGGACGTGATAGTCTCTTACTAGGTTGCTAGCTACCGCTGCAACCCGGATTAACATAAACTTCATTAATCGGATATTTTAATATATCCTATATGGTCTAGAGGTTGGGATAGCTCTCACCCAGTAGGCTTGAGTTCAATTTCTGTATGGGAAATTTTTACTTATGATGATTTCTTAAGGAATATAATTAAAATTTCTTAATGGAATAAATATAATTTGTTTTAATTACAAAATGCTTTTAACCCCATTAATTTCCTTTAAAATCAGCCATTGAACAACTCTCTACGATGTTCCAGTGCCAAGCTATCTGTTGAATTACTAACCTATACTATAATTAAGTGGCGTATAAAATTTAGTATAGGCAAGAAGTCGTTCTTTATTATAACATTGGACTGATCGTCTCTTGCTAGGTTGCTAGCTACTGCTGCAACCCAGATTCACATATATATTATTTATGAGAGGCAGCCTGGCCGAGTGGTCCAAGGCACTGGTGTTAGCCACCAGTCTCTTCGGAGGCGTGGGTTCAAATCTTACCGCTGGTATACGATTATGTTTGAAAGACTGCAGTGTGAAAAAACATCAAAAATGCAGTTTTTGGTTAAAAAATTTATTCTCTTTTAGAAATAATTTATTTTATTTACTATAGATTTTTAACCCAATTAATTTCCTCTAAAATGAGCCATTGAACAACTCTCTATGATGTTCCAGTGCAAAGCTATCTCTGGATACAAAAGAAAAAAGAAAAAAAGAAAAAAAAATATCCCGTGTAGGTAGAATGTTGTAATAGCTGCCACTTTTCTTGATTTTCAAGCCAATATATTTCCCTTGCTGCTCAAGCCAAGGAATAGAAAGTTTCCTACACAGAGGTTTCGGACACGGTGGTTATAATGGTGTACTTTTTGTTTTGAGCTGACTTCTCTGTTAGGAACTATGGGTTTTTATATTTCTTAACATTGGACGTGATCGTCTCTTACTAGGTTGCTAGCTACCGCTGCAACCCAGATTGCTAGCTACCGCTGCAACCCGGATTTATCATAAACTTCATTAATCAGATATTTTAATATATCCTACATAGTCTATTGGTTGGGATAGCTAACTCTCACCCGGTAGGTTTGAGCTCGATTCCCGGTATGGGAAAAATTATTATTTACACCCGTTAAAATGGCGTAACGAGTTACTTTAAGCGAAAGAAAAACCAAACTAATTTTATAATTTTCAGGTATTTTTCTGGTTTGAATTAAAAAATTCAAATTATTGCCCGGGGATTATAAATATTTTTGCAATTTGCAGTTAAATAAAATTATTATATTTAAAGAATTATTCTAGTTTCAGGTAACAAATAATTTTTTTTTAAAACCCCCCAAAAATTACTGGATTTTACATAATCTGGATTTTACAAAGATGAACTATATCCGTCCTTTATGTAATTTGCAGTTAAATAAAATTATTATATTTGAAATTTTCAGGAAATATTCTAGTTTCAGTTAACAAATAAATTGTTTGTTAAAACCCCCCAAAATTACTGCATTTTACATAGTAATGGGTAATTAAATAAAAAAAACCTAATTGACAAATACCATTTATGATGAACTAACGAACTGTATAGTAAGAGCGACTCGTTTCAATAGTAACCAAAACTCCAAAAAACGGAATTTTAATATCAATAGATACATCAAAAGAATTAGATTTTTATGTTGATTTTAAATATTCGAGTTTCATCAAGTTGACTTTTACTCATCAAAAGTTACGAGCCTGAGACAATTTGCCAGATTTTAAAAGGGGGGGAGCCTTAAAAATTATAGAATCTTACTGGAAATCACACCAAGTACTTTTTAATTGTTTCAAAAATCAAATATCTTTGAAAAGACTGCAGTATGAAAAACCCTCAAAAATGCAGTTTTTTGTATAAAATGATTCTGTTTTTTTTATTAAAAAAGGGACTAAAACTTATAATATACATTTAAATGAGCCCCCTGGCGACATTCTAGGACCACTGGGTCAATAAAAACATCCCTGGTAAAAAAGGGCAAAAAACACTCATCCGTGATCTTTCTTCTGGCAAAATCCGGGTGTCAGCGGTAGCTAGCAACCTATTAAGAGACGATCACGTCCAATGTTAAGAAATATAAAAGCCCATAACTCCTAAAAAAGGAGTCAGATCAAAACAAAATGTACACCATTAGAACCGCCTTGTCCGAAAACCCCTGTATAGAAAACTTTCTGTCCCTTGGCTTGAACAGCAAGGGAAATATATTGGCTTGAAAATCAAGAAAAGTGGCAGCTGCTACAACATTTCACCTAAACGGGATATTTTTTTTTTCTTTTTCTTTTTTCTTTTTCACAGATAGCTTGGCACTGGAACATCGTAGAGAGTTGTTCAGTGACTCATTTTAAAGTAAATTAATTGGGTTAAAAATCTTTTGTAACTAAAATAAATTATTTCTGAGAGAGAATAAATTTTTCCACTAAAAAATGCATTTTGATGTCTTTTCATACTGTAGTCTTTTCAAAGATATTTGATTTTTGTACATAAATCATAATCGTATACCAGCGGTAAGATTTGAACCCACGCGTCCAAAGAGACTGCTGCCCAACACCAGTGCCTTGGACACCTCGGCCACGCTGCCTCTCATAACTATATATGTGAATCCGTATTGCAGCAGTATATATTAAAAGACGATAATTAGAAGAAAAAATTATATTAAAATACGATCATTAGAAGAACATTTATATATTATCTGGGTTGCAGCGGTAGCTAGCAATCCGGGTTGCAGCGGTAGCTAGCAACCTAGTAAGAGACGATCACGTCCAATGTTAAGAAATATAAAAACCCATAATTCCTAAAAAAGGAGTCAGATCAAAACAAAAAGTACACCATTAGAACCGCCTTGTCCAAAAAATCTGTATAGGAAACTTTCAGTCATTTGGCTTGAACAGCAAGGGAAATATCTTGGCTTGAAAATCAAGAAAATTGACTTTAACCACGTTATTCTCCACAAACGACATATTTGTTTTCTTTTTTTCTTTCTTTTCCACAGATAGCTTGGCATTGGAACATCATAGAGAGTTGTTCAATAGCTCATTTTAAAGGAAATTAATTGGGTTAAAAATCTTTAGTAACTAAAATAAATTATTTCTAAAAGAGAATAAATTTTTCCACCAAAAACTGCATTTTTGATGTCTTTTCATGCTGCAGTCTTTTCAAAGATATTTGATTTTTGTACATAAATCATAATTGTATACCAGCGGTAATATTTGGACCCACGCCTCCGAAGAGACTGGTGGCTATCCGGGTTGCAGCGGTAGCTAGCAACCTAGTAAGAGACGATCACGTCCAATGTTAAGAAATAAAAAACCCTAACTCCTAAGAAAAGAGTCAGATCAAAACAAAAAGTACACCATTAGCACTGCCTTGTCCAAAACACCTGTGTAGGAAACTTTCTGTCATTTGGCTTGAACAGCAAGGGAAATATCTTGGCTTGAAAATCAAGAAAATTAACTTTAACCACGTTATTCTCCACAAACGGCATATTTGTTTTCTTTTTTTCTTTCTTTTCCGCAGATAACTTGGCATTGGAAAATCGTAGAGAGTTGTTCAATAGCTCATTTTAAAGGAAATTAATTGGGTTAAAAATCTTTAGTAACTAAAATAAATTATTCCTAAAAGAGAATAAATTTTTCCACCAAAAAGTGCATTTTTGATGTCTTTTCATGCTGCAGTCTTCTCAAAGATATTTGACTTTTGTACATAAATCATAATCTTATACCAGCGGTAAGATTTGAACCCAATCCTCCGAAGAGATTGGTGGCTAACACCAGCACATTGGACCACTAGGCCAGGCTGCCTCTCATAACTATATATGTGAATCCGGGTTGCAGCAGTAGCTAGCAACCTAGTAAGAGACGATCAGTCCAATGCTAAGAAATATAAAAACCCAGAACTCCTATCCGGGTTGCAGCGGTAGCTAGCAACCTAGTAAGAGACGATCACGTCCAATGTTAAGAAATATAAAAGCCCATAGCTCCTATAAAAAGGAGTCAGATCAAAACAAAAAGTACACCATTAGATCCGCCTTGTCCGAAACCCCTGTATAGTAAACTTTCTGTCCCTTGGCTTGAACAGCAAGGGAAATATATTGGCTTGAAAATCAAGAAAAGTGGCAGCTACTACAACATTCTGCCTAGACGGGATAGTTTTTTTTCTGTTTTTCTTATTTTCCACAGATAGCTTGGTACTGGAACATCGTAGAAAGTTGTTCAATGGCTCATTTTAAAGGAAATTAATTGGGTTAAAAATATTTTGTAACTAAAATAAATTATTTCTAAGAGAGAATAAACTTTTCAATTAAAAACTACATTTTTGATGTCTTTTCATACTGCAGTCTTTCAAAGATATTTGATTTTTGTACATAAATCATAATCGTATACCAGCAGTAAGATTTGAACCCACGCATCCGAAGAGACTGGCTAACACCAGCGCCTTGGACCACTCGGCCAATCTGCCCCTCATAACTAAATATATGTGAATTTTTTTATAATAAAGAACGACCTCTTACCTATACAAAATTTTATACGCCACTTAATTATAGTATAGGTTAGTAATTCAACAGATAGCATGGCACTGGAACATTGTAGAGAGTTGTTCAATGGCTCATTTTGATTACAATAAGGAACGAACTGTAACCCATAGAATAATAAAGAACGAACTCTTGCCTATAGTAACATGTATAGGCAATTACATAAAGGATCGATGCTGTAAATTGGAATTTCTTAAGCATCATCGTTATCATGGTTTTATTTTACATGAAGGAACAATATAGCGCATCATAAATGGTGTTTGCCAATTATTACATTAAAAGACGAACATTGGAATAAAAAATTATTGCATACATTGGACTTAGTTAGCTACCTGATCGTTTGAGGTTCGTCTCTTACTATTTCAAAGAAGAAAAAGCCGTAGGCTTTTTCCTGTTTGTTACATTAAGGAACGAACTGTAGCCGACAGTAACTGACGTAATAAAATAATCCGGGTTGCAGTGGTAGCTATAATAAAGAACGACCTCTTGCCTCTACTAAATTTTATAGGCCACTTAACTATAGTGTAGGCTAGTAGTATCCGGGTTTCAGCGGTAGCTAGCAACATAGTAAGAGACGATCACGTCTAATGTTAAGAAATATAAAAACCCATAGCTCCTAAAAAAGGAGTTAGATCAAAACAAAAAGTAAACCAATCGAACCGCCTGGTCCAAAACCCCTGTGTAGTAAACTTTCTGTCCCTTGGCTTGAACAGCAAGCGAAATATATTGGCTTGAAAATCAAGAAAAGTGGCAGCTACTACAACATTCTGCCTAAACGGGATATTTTTTTATTTTATTTTTTCCAGAGATAGCTTGGCACTGGAACATCGTAGAAAGTTGCTCAATGGCTCATTTTAAAGTAAATTAATTGGGTTAAAAATCTTTTGTAACTAAAATAAATTATTTCTAAGAGAGAATAAAATTTTCAATTAAAAACTGCATTTTTGATGTCTTTTCATACTGCAGTCTTTCAAAGATATTTGATTTTTGTACATAAATCATAATCGTGTACCAGCGGTAATATTTAAACCTACGCATCTGAAGAGACTGGCTAACACCAGCGCCTTGGACCACTCAGACAATTTGCCTCTCATAACTAAATATATGTGAATTTTTTATAATATATAGTAAAGAACGACCTCTTACCTATGCTAAATTTTATACGCCACTTAATTATAGTATAGGTTAGTATTTCAACAGATAGAATGGCACTGGAACATTGTAGAGAGTTGTTCAATGGCTCATTTTGATTACAATAAGGAACGAACTGTAACCCATAGAATAATAAAGAACGAACTCTTGCCTATAGTAACATGTATAGGCAATTACATAAAGGATCGATGCTGTAAATATGAATTTTTTAAACATCATCGTTATCATGGTTTTATTTTACATGAAGCAACGATATAGCGCATTATAAATGGTGTTTGCCAATTATTACATTAAAAGACGAACATTGGAATAAAAAATTATTGCATACATTGGACTTAGTTAGCTACCTGATCGTTTGAGGTTCGTCTCTTACTATTTCAAAGAAGAAAAAGCCGTAGGCTTTTTCCTGTTTGTTACATTAAGGAACGAACTGTAGCCGACAGTAACTGACGTAATAAAATAATCCGGGTTGCAGTGGTAGTTATCCGGGTTGCAGCGGTAGTTAGCAACCTAGTAAGAGACGATCACGTCCAATGTTAAGAAATATAAAAACCCCTAACTCCTAGAAAAATAGTCAGATCAAAACAAAAAGTACACCATTAGAACCACCTTGTCAGAAACCCCTATAAAGGAAACTTACCGCCCTTTGGCTTGAATAACAAAGAAAATATATTGGCTTGAAAATCAAGAAAATTGACTTTAACCACGTTATTCTCCACAAACGGGATATTTTTTTCTTTCTTTCTTCTCTTCCACAGATAGCCTGGCACTGGAACATCGTAGAGAATTGTTCAATGGCTCATTTTAAAGGAAATATCTAGATCTAGCGCCTTTTGTACTTAATTTTTTTTTTAATTAATTTTTTTTTACAAAAAACTTAATTTTTTATATACAATATTGATCAATGACGTCATAGTCGTTGGATGTAGTACATAAAGGCTCGATCATCGAATTTAAGCTTAAACTAAGTAAAGGACAATTATGCCTCCATATATTCACAGTGATGTATAAGATTTACCATTACATCTGTAAACTGTTCCACAGTTGCCGGTCCATACCTTGGAAGCTTTTCATTACATAAAGGCTCGATCATCGAATTTAAGCTGAAACTAAGTAAAGGACAATTATGCCTCCATATATTCACAGTGATGTATAAGATTTCCCATTACATCTGTAAACTGTTCCACAGTTGCCGGTCCATACTTTGGAAGCTTTTCACTAAACATGCAACATTTCTTTTGGATATTACTATGATCCGGGTTGCAGCGGTAGCTAGCAACCTAGTAAGAGACGATCACGTCCAATGTTAAGAAATAAAAAAAAACCAACTCCTAAAAAAAGAGTCACATCAAAACAAAAACTACACCATTAGAACCGCCTTGTCCGAGACCCCTGTACAGGAAACTTTCTGTCATTTGGCTTGAAAAGCAAGGGAAATATATTGGCTTGAAAATCAACAAAATTGACTTTAACCATGTTATTCAACACAAACGGCATATTTTTTTTTCTTTTTTCTTCTTTTCCACAGATAGCTTGGCATTGGAACATCGTAGAGAGTTGTTCAATAGCTCATTTTAAAGTAAATTAATTGGATTAAAAATCTTTAGTAACTAAAATAAATTATTTCTAAAAGAGAATAAATTTTTCCACCAAAAACTGCATTTTTGATGTCTTTTCATGCTGCAGTCTTTTCAAAGATATTTGATTTTTTTACATAAATCATAATTGTATACCAGTGGTAATATTTTGACCCACGCCTCCGAAGAGACTGGTGGCTATCCGGGTTGCAGCGGTAGCTAGCAACCTAGTAAGAGACGATCACGTCCAATGTTAAGAAATAAAAAACCCTAACTCCTAAGAAAAGAGTCAGATCAAAACAAAAAGTACACCATTAGAACTGCCTTGTCCGAAACCCCTGTATAGGAAACTTTCTGTCATTTGGCTTGAAAAGCAAGGGAAATATATTGGCTTGAAAATCAACAAAATTGACTTTAACCACGTTCTTCTCCACAAACGGCATATTTTTTTTTTTTTACACTAAAGAACAAACTCTAGACCACAGTAAAATTAGTGGTAGATCCAACCTAGTAAAAAGATGAACACGGACAATAATAACCAATCATGGTTTCAGTAGTATCTGCATTTATATTAAAAGACGATCATTAGAAGAACAAACCATTGCGTATATTAGACTGAGCTAGCTGCTAGATTCTTTGAGGTTCGTCTCTTACTATACCAAATAAAAAACAAAACGTAGACTTTTTCCTGTTTGTTTATGTAAAATGCAGTAATTCTTTTAGAGTTATAACAAAATCTGATTTATCAACTGAAACTAGATTAATTCATGAAAAAAAAAAAATTATTTATTTGTGGCCTGCAAAAGTATTTATGGTGTCGTAGCAATAATACAATAAGGAACGAACTGAACCCAGAGTAACTTAAGTATAAAATCAAACAGTTCGTGGTCATAATAAAGTTCTGTGTAATGGCTCATTTTAAACGAAAGTGCTGTATATAAAACCTTTCTTAATTAACAAAACTAATTATTATTATAAAAGAAATTGTTATGTTATGGTAAAGAACTAACTCTAGGCGATAGTAACTAATTTAATTTTGAAAAGAAAGAATTACGGCAGATACCTAAATGGTCGCATAAGTAAGCTACATTGCATAAAAACCGTCCACCGGGATTTGAAATCGGATCGCAGTTATAATAAAGAACGAACACAAGTTCATAGTAACTGAAATTATATTCAAAGACAATCATTATAAGAAAAAACTATTGCATATATTATACTTTGTTAGCTGTCTGATTCTTTGAGGCGTGTCTCTTACTATTCCAAAAAAAGAAAAAACCGTAGGCTTTTTCCTGTTTGTAATCTGTTTATTATCCGGGTTGCAGTGGTAGCTAGCAACTTACATAAAGGACCGATATATTTCATCATAAATAGTATTTCTCAATTACCTTTTTATATATATAATCTGGGTTGCAGCGGTAGCTAGTAACCTAGTATGAGACGATCACGCCCCATAGTAAAAACTAAACTAACCCATAACTCCCGAGAAAAGATTTATCTGGGTTGCAGTGGTAGCTAGCAACCTAGTAAGAGACGATGACGTCCAATGTTAAGAAAAATAAAAACCCATAGTTCCTAAAAAAGGAGTTAGATCAAAACATCCGGCTTGCAGCGGTAGCTAGCAACCTATTAAGAGACGATCACGTCCAATGTTAAGAAATATAGAAACCTATAACTCCTAAAAAAGGAGTCGATCAAAACAAAATGTAAACCATTAGAACCACCTTGTCAAAAAAAAACAAGACAAATGGATAAGTAAAAGTACACTTTTACACCATTAAATGAAGTGTCACAAATATAGGTCAATCTTAAGATGGAAATTAACAAAGCTTCAATTATGTATCCGTTTTCTTTAAACAGACCGAAGGAACAAACCTCCAAGCTTTGACAAATTCAATCTCACTTTTGGGATCTTTCCTTTTCAAAGGAGACTTTCGTTGGATTTCTTCCATCTAACTAAGAAACAGTAGGGACAGCATCAGGTACAAGTGACCTTCCACTTAGCTTAAATACCCTGGGAAAAATCATGCAGCTCTATACTATAATTTACCCCGAACCTGCCAGTTGGTTTTTGGCAAAACTAAACTTCACATAAATTATAAATTTATTTCATACCTACGTCATAGTATTTTTGTTGAAAGGCATCACTTTCCAATTGTTTACGAAGTCGGATTGTTTTTATTTCTTTGTTGAACACCAAAAATAACCTAATTCAATTGAATAAGAACTATTGTCTACTGATTGATATGTGAGCTTATTTCTAAAATTTGTATTGAGTAGGTTGCATTACTGTTTTTAATATAAAAGATCATTCCATTAAAAAGTAATTGTTTACCCTAGTGAACATATATTAGAGGCTATAGTTCTGAAAAAATTTACAGAATATAATTAACTACTCTTCATTGGCTTACAGTAAAAGTTTGGGAAATATTAAAAATAGTATATAACAGAGCAGTAGAATTATGTTATATAAGGCTGTGTGTGGCACTATTAGAAGGTTATTAGGGGACTACATTGACAGAGAAGCAAATATTATATTTGCAAATAGGTTTTAGGGAATCTATTGACAATACTCTTTTGTTACTAATATATTTCCTTTTGAAAAACAACTCTCCTAATCAGTTAGCTATTATTGAAATAATAGCTAACTGATGATTTGAAATTTTGACAGCTGATTTGAAATTTTCATTTGGTCAAACTGATCACTCAGACAATCTACATTGAGTTGAATTGGTTTCAGAGATTTTTGCCACTCTGACACACGTGAGTCTAGCAAATTTACAGTAAAGAACAAACTCCCAGCTCATAGTAACTAAAATAAGATTATAATTAATGTTAATCCGGGTTGCAGCGGTAGCTAGCAACCTAGTAAGAGACGATCACGTCCAATGTTAAGAAATATATAGTAAAGAACGATAACTGGAAAACCTAATAAAGAACAAACCATGGGACATATTAGACTTAGTTTGATGCTTGACTCTTCGAAGTTTGTCTCTTATTATTCCAAATAAGAAAAGCCATAGGTTTTTTCCTGTTTGTGATTTTTTATAATAAAGAACGACCTCTTGTCTGTACTAAATTTTATAGGCCACTTAACTATAGTATAGGGTAGTACAATTATATTTAAATCCGGGTTGCAGCGGTAGCTAGCATCCGGTTTGCAGTGGTAACTACCAACCTAGTAATCCGGGTTGCAGCGATAGCTAGCAACCTAGTAAGAGATGATCACGTCCAATGTTAAGAAATATAAAAACCCATAGTTCCTAACAAAGGAGTCAGATCAAAACAAAAAGTACACCATTAGAACCGCCTTGTCCGAAACCCCTGTATAGGAAACTTTCTGTCCCTTGGCTTGAACAGCAAGGGAAATATATTGGCTTGAAAATCAAGAAAATTGACTTTAACCATGTTATTCTCCCCAAACGGAATATTTTTTTCTTTTTTTTTCTTTTTCTTTTCCACAGATAGCTTGGCACTGGAACATTGTAGAGGGTTGTTCAATAGCTCATTTTAAAGGAAATTAATTGGGTTAAAAATCTATAGTAACTAAAATAAATTATTTCTAAAAGAGAATAAATTTTTCCACCAAAAACTGCATTTTTGATGTCTTTTCACACTGCAGTCTTTCAAACATAATCGTATACCAGCGGTAAGATTTTATAATAAAGAACGACCTCTTGCCTCTACTAAATTTTTTAGGCCACTTAAGTATAGTGTAGGCTAGTATTATCCGGGTTGCAGCGGTAGCTAGCAACCTAGTAAGAGACGATCACGTCCAATGTTAAAAAATATAAAAACCCATAGTTCCTAACAAAGGAGTTAGGTCAAAACAAAAAGTACACCATTAGAACCGCCTTGTCCGAAACCCCTGTATAGGAAACTTTAAGTCCCTTGGCTTGAACAGCAAGGGAAATATATTGGCTTGAAAATCAAGAAAAGTGGCAGCTACTACAAAATTCTGCCTAAACGGGATATTTTTTTCTTTTTTCTTCTTTTCCACAGATAGCTTGGCACTGGAACATCGTAGAGGGTTGTTCAATAGCTCATTTTAAAGGAAATTAATTGGGTTAAAAATCTATAGTAACTAAAATAAATTTTTTTCAAACAGGATAAATTTTTCCACCAAAAACTGCATTTTTGATGTCTTTTCACACTGCAGCCCTTCAAACATAATCGTATACCAGCGGTAAGATTTAAACCGACGCCTTGTCTTGTCTGAAACCTTACTAGATAAATAATGAATGTCGTCATAGTTTTATATTAGAGCTATGACGTGAATAGAAAAACACGATATTATGTTGTGGTTTCTGAAGACGTTATGAAATAATATCATTGCGCCATGACGTCATGGAATAAAATCATTACGCCATGACGTCATAATTACTACTTAAGAACGAAAAAGATGAAAATGGTCTCATTCATGAATTACATAATGGTTAGATCAAAGCAAGCTACACGCAAGTTAAAAAAAACAGTACTACACAGACAACAGAGGTAGTATCTTGAAAAGAGAAAAGCAAAGGTATTCAACCGACCAGGTGTATCGAGATGCGAAAATTGATAGTGACAAACAGCGTTATTATATTGATGTAGTTTATAGACATGCGAAAATTGAGACAGCCAAACAAAAGATCAAGGAGCGTTATCACAATGATGAAGATTACTGAATCAAATATAAGGAAAAATTATAATCCGGGTTAGAGCGGTAGCTAGCAACCTCCGGGTTGCAGCGGTAGCTAGCAATCCGGGTTGCAGCGGTAGCTAGCAACCTAGTAAGAGACGATCACGTCCAATGTTAAGAAATATAAAAACCCATAGTTCCTAAAAAAGGAGTCAGATCAAATTCAAAAGTACACCATTAGAACCGCCTTGTCCGAAACCCCTGTATAGAAAACTATCAGTCCCTTGGCTTGAACAGCAAGGGAAATATATTGGCTTGAAAATCAAGAAAAGTGGCAGCTACTACAACATTCTGCCTAAACGGGATATTTTTTTTCTTTTTTCTTTCTTTTCCACAGATAGCTTGGCACTGGAACATCGTAGAGAGTTGTTCAATGGCTCATTTTAAAGGAAATTAATTGGGTTAAAAATCTATAGTAACTAAAATAAATTATTTCTAAAAGAGAATAAATTTTTCCACCAAAAACTGCATTTTCGATGTCTTTTCACACTGCAGTCTTTCAAAGATATTTGATTTTTGTACATAAATCATAATCGTATTCCAGCGGTAAGATTTGAACCCACGCCTCCGAAGAGACTGATGGCTAACACCAGCGCCTTGGACCACTCGGCCAATCTGCCTCTCATAACTATATATGTGTGAATTTGGGTTGCAGCATTAGCTAGCAACCTAGTAAGAGACGGTCAGTCCAATGCTAAGAAATATAAAAACCCAAAACTCCTAAAAATAGAGTCAGATCAAAACAAAAGTACATCATTAGAACTGCCTTGTCTGAAACCCTACTAGATAAATAATGAATGTCACCATAGTTTTATACTAGAGCTATGACGTGAACAGAAAAACACGAAATTATGTTGTTGTTTCTGAAGACGTCATGAAATAATATCATTACGCCATAACGTCAAGAAATAAAATCAATACGTCATGGCGTCATATTTACTGTATAAAAAAGACAAAAATGTAAATGGTCTCATTCATGATTAGATAATGGTTAGATCAAAGCAAGCTGCACGCAAGTTAAAAAAACACAACTAAAAAAAAACAGAGATAGCACCTTGAAAAGAAAAAAAACAAAGGTATTCAACCGACCACTCGTATCGAGAAGTATCCGGGTTGCAGCGGTAGCTAGCAACCTAGTAAGAGACGATCACCTCCAATGTTAAGAAATATAAAACCCCCCAACTCCTAAAAAAAGAGTCAGATCAAAACAAAAAGTACACCATTAGAACTGCCTTGTCCGAAACCTCTATAAAAGAAACTTACCGCCCTTTGGCTTGAATAACAAAGAAAATATATTGGCTTGAAAATCAAGAAAATTGACTTTTACCACGTTATTCTCCACAAACGGGATATTTTTTCTTTCCGCTTGATTTTCCTCCTCAGCTAGCTGGGCACTGTAAAATCATAGAGAGCTGTATAATAGCTCATTTTAAAGGAAATTGCAACATCTAGTGCCTTTTGTAATTAAAACTAAAATACTTTTTAAAGTAGAATCAATTTTGTCAAAAAAGAATGCATTTTTGATGTATTTTCATACTGCAGTCTTTTGAAAGATATTTGAATTTTGAAGCAATCAAACAGTTCATGGTAATGAACTCTATAGTAATAATAGCTACTTGTCTCAATAGTAACCGAAAATCCTGGAACCAAAATTTTCTTTTTTGGCTTAATCGCTAAAATTATTATGTAAACTGCAAAAATATTTATGATACCTAATCAGTAATAGTAATTTCTTAATTTAAACAACAAAAATACATGAAAATTTTATAATTAGTTTTACTTTTTGTCTCCTGGAAGAAATTTTTTTTTCATCTCAGCTCAAAGTTATTATTGTTTCCTGGAACCAAACTTTTTTTGGTTTGTAACCCGTAAAGTACGTATCTCCATATTATTGTCTTATAATTTCAATTATTTTAGTTTTCAGTTCAGAATCGCTAATCTTATTATGTAAACTGCAAAAATATTTATGGTGTCTAACCAATAATACTAATTTTGTAATACAAACAAGATAAATACCTGAAAATTTAAAAATTAGTTTTTTTTATGCTAGGTTTCAGATACTCGACACGGGGTTTTGTGTACTCTATAATTTTAAACCTTGAAAAAATATGGTCTCGCTTGAAAGGAAAAAAAGAAAGAATAACCCAAAAATATATCAAAATAGAGCAATCCAAATTTCTACTAATAAAAAACTTTACTACACAAAAAATAAAGCTAACATCCTGAAATATAAGAAAAGTTTATTTAAAAGAGATAAAAATGCCACCGATCGCAATAAAGTTCGAGAACGCGTAAGGATTGCTACTAAGATGTCTTGTGATCCAGAATTTAAGATTTACATTAAAAGACGATCATTGGAATAAAAAGTTATTGCATGCATTGGACTTAGTTAGCTACTTGATCGTTTGAGGTTCGTCTCTTACTATTTCAAAGAAGAAAAAGCCGTAGGCTTTTTCCTGTTTGTAATATTTTCCTGTTTGTTATTAGGGTTTTTATAATAAAGATCGAACTCTTCCCTATACTAACTTGCATAGGCAATTTCACTATAGTTAAGATTACAGTATTTATATTATTACAATGAAAAAGGTATGATAAAAAAGTGCAAAACTGTAAACTGCAAAAATATTTTGAATGTTTGATCCGGGTTGCAGCGGTAGCTAGCAACCTAGTAAGAGACGATCACGTCCAATGTTAAGAAATATAAAAACCCATAGTTCCTAACAAAGGAGTCAGATCAAAACAAAAAGTACACCATTAGAACGGCCTTGTCCGAAACCCCTGTGTAGTAAACTTTCTGTCCCTTGGCTTAAACAGCAAGGGAAATATATTGGCTTGAAAATCAAGAAAAGTGGCAGCTACTACAACATTCTGCCTAAACGGGATATTTTTTTCTTTTTTTTATTTTCTTTCTTTTCCACAGATAGCTTTGCACTGGAACATCGTAGAGAGTTGTTCAATGGCTGATTTTAAAGGAAATTATTTGGGTTAAAAATCTATAGTAACTAAAATAAATTATTTTTAAAAGAGAATAAATTTTTCCACCAAAAACTGTATTTTTGTTGTCTTTTCACACTGCAGTCTTTCAAACATATCCGGGTTGCAGCGGTAGCTAGCAACCTAGTAAGAGACGATCACCTCCAATGTTAAGAAATATAAAACCCCCCAACTCCTAAAAAAAGAGTCAGATCAAAACAAAAAGTACACCATTCGAACCGCCTTGTCCGAAACCTCTATAAAGGAAACTTACCGCCCTTTGGCTTGAATAACAAAGAAAATATATTGGCTTGAAAATCAAGAAAATTGACTTTTACCACGTTATTCTCCACAAACGGGATATTTATTTCTTTCCGCTTGATTTTCCTCCTCAGCTAGCTGGGCACTGGAAAATCGTAGGGAGCTGTATAATAGCTCATTTTAAAGGAAATTGCAACATCTAGTGCCTTTTGTAATTAAAAATAAAATACTTTTTAAAGTAGAATCAATTTTGTCAAAAAAATTGCATTTTTGATGTATTTTCATACTGCAGTCTTTTCAAAGATATTTGAATTTTGAAGCAATCAAACAGTTCATGGTAATGAACTCTATAGTAATAATAGCTACTTTTCTCAATAGTAACTGAAACTCCTGGAACCAAAATTTTCTTTTTGGCTTAATCGCTAAAATTATTATGTAAACTGCAAAAATATTTATGATGCCTAATCAGTAATAGTAATTTCTTAATTTAAACAACAAAAATACATGAAAAATTTTATAATTAGTTTTACTTTTTGTCTCCTGGAAGAAATTTTTTTTTCATCTCAGTTCAAAGTTATTATTGTATCCTGGAACCAAACTTTTTTTGGTTTGTAACCCGTAAAGTACGTATCTCCATATTATTGTCTTATAATTGCAATTATTTTAGTTTTCAGTCCAGAATCGCTAAACTTATTATGTAAACTGCAAAAATATTTATAGTATCTAACCAATAATACTAATTTTGTAATTCAAACAAGATAAATACCTGAAAATTTAAAAATTAGTTTTTTTTATGCTAGGTTTTAGATACTCGACACGGGGTTTTGTGTACTTTATCCGGGTTGCAGCGGTAGCTAGCAACCTAGTAAGAGACGATCACGTCCAATGTTAAGAAATATAAAAACCCATAGTTCCTAAAAAAGGAGTCAGATCAAAACAAAAAGTACACCATTAGAACCGCCTTGTCCGAAACCCCTGTATAGGAAACTTTCTGTCCCTTGGCTTGAACAGCAAGGGAAATATATTGGCTTGAAAATCAAGAAAAGTGGCAGCTACTACAACATTCTCCCCATACGGGATATTTTTTTCTCTTTTCTTTTTTCCTTTTCCACAGATAGCTTGGCACTGGAACATCGTAGAGGGTTGTTCAATAGCTCATTTTAAAGGAAATTAATTGGGTTAAAAATCTATAGTAACTAAAATAAATTATTTCTAAAAGAGAATAAATTTTTCCACCAAAAACTGCATTTTTGATGTCTTTTCACACTGCAGTCATTCAAACATAATCGTATACCAGTGGTAAGATTTGAACCCATACCTCCGAAGAGACTGGTGGCTAACACCAGTGCCTTGAACCACTCGTCCAGGCTGCTTCTTATAATTTGGGTTGCAGCAGTAGCTAGCAATCTAGTAAGAGACGATCAGTCCCATGCTAAGAAATATAAAAACCCAAAACTCCTAAAAATAGAGTAAGATCAAAACAAAAGTACATCATTAGAACTACCTTGTCTGAAACCCTACTAGATAAATAATGAATGTCGTCATAGCTTTATATTAGACCTATGACATGAATAGAAAAACACGAAATTATGTTGTGGTTTCTGAAGACGTCATGAAATAATATCATTGCGCCATGACGTCATCATGGAATAAAATCATTACGCCGTGACGTCATAATTACTACTTAAGAACTACAAAGATGAAAATGGTCTCATTCGTGATTTACATAATGGTTAGATCAAAGCAAGCTGCACGCAAGTTAAAAAAACAGTACTACACAGACAACATAGATAGTATCTTGAAAAGAGAAAAGCAAAGGTATTTAACCGACCAGGCATATCGAGAAGTAAAAATTGAGAGAGCCAAACAAAAGATCAAGGAGCGTTATCACAATGATAAACTATATAGAGAAGCAACAATTGAGCAGGCTAGACAAAAGAGCAAGGAACGGTATGGCAATGATGAAGATTATAGACATGCAAAAATTGAGACAGCCAAACAAAAGTTCAAGGAGAGTTATCATTACATTAAGGCTCGATCATCGAATTTAAGCTGAAACTAAGTAAAGGATTACAGTAAAGACCGATCTGTAGCCCGTAGTAACTGAAGATCCGGGTTGCAACGTATTATAATAGAAAAGAGGAAGAGACGATCACGTCCGATGTTAAGAAATATAATTACATAAAGGCTCGATCATCGAATTTAAGCTGAAACTAAGTAAAGGACAATTATGCCTCCATATATTCACAGTGATGAATAAGATTTCTTATAATAAAGAACGACCTCTTGCCTATACTAAATTTTATACGCCACTTAATTGTAGTATAGGTTAGTAATTCCACAGATAGCTTGGTTCCGGGTTGCAGCGGTAGCTAGCAACCTAGTAAGAGACGATCACGTCCAATGTTAAGAAATATATAACCCCCTAACACCTAAAACAAAGTCAGATCAAAACAAAAAGTACACCATTAGAACCGCCTTCTCCGATACCCCTATAAAACAAACTTACCGCCCTTTGGCTTGAATAACAAAGAAAATAAATTGG
Organism: Artemia sp. Qi Xiang Cuo; assembly: GCF_049724085.1. Lineage (NCBI taxonomy): Eukaryota > Metazoa > Arthropoda > Branchiopoda > Anostraca > Artemiidae > Artemia > Artemia sp. Qi Xiang Cuo. The sequence continues at coordinate 31,202,878 of NC_142811.1, forward strand.
ATTGAAAATCAAGAAAATTGACTTTAACCAAGTTATTCTCCACAAACGGGATATTTTTTTCTTTCCGCGTTTTTTTCCTCCTCAGCTAGCTGGGCACTGGAAAATCATAGTGAGCTGTATAATAGCTCATTTTAAAGGAAATTGCACCATCTAGTGCCTTTTGTTATTAAAAATAAAATACTTTTTAAAGTAGAATCAATTTTGTCAAAAAAATTGTATTTTGGATGTATTTTCATACTGCAGTCTTTTCAAAGATATTTGAATTTTGAAGCAATCAAACAGTTCATGGTAATGTTACAATAAAGAACGACACCTAGCCCATGTTAACTGAAACATTAATAGGGATTATGTAATTTTCATTTAAAATAAAGAACGACCTCTTGCCTATACTAAAGTTTATACGCCATTAATTATAGTATAGGTTAGTAATTCAACAGATAGCTTGGCACTGGAACACCGTAGAGAGTTGTTCAATGGCTCATTTTAAAAAAAATTAATGGGGTTAAAATTCCATATAATTTCCAAAAATATTTAATTTGCACAAAAGCACAATGATTGTGTCATTCTTTGGTTTTAAGCCAAATTTTTGTCTGCAATTCAATGTGATTTTTTTGCTGTTTCTTTTTTTGTGACTTTTTCTTAAACTGTTATCCGGGTTGCAGCGGTAGCTAGCAACCTAGTAAGAGACGATCACGTCCAATGTTAAGAAATATAAAAAACCCTAACTCCTAGAAAAATAGTCAGATCAAAACAAAAAGTACACCATTAGAGCCGCCTTGTCCGAAACCCCTATAAAGGAAACTTACCACCCTTTGGCTTGAATAACAAAGAAAATATATTGGCTTGAAAATCAAGAAAATTGACTTTAACCACGTTATTCTGCACAAAAATCAAAAACATCATTGGAGACAACATCATGGAAAGAAAAAAGCAAAGGTATTCAACTGACAATATCACGTCCAATGTTAAGAAATATAAAAACCCATAGTTCCTAAAAAAGGAGTCAAATCAAAACAAAAAGTACACCATTAGAACCGCCTTGTCCGAAACCCCTGTAAAGGAAACTTTCTGTCCCTTGGCTTGAACAGAAAGTTTATAGTTAAGATCGATGTGGGTACAATGTATTATTATTATTTTTTTTTTTTTTTTTTTTTTTAGACCTGGGCACTTTGTATCGAAGGAGTTGTTGTAGAAACTTCAAAAAGGGTTTATTCGATGGAAAATAGAAGGGGCTAATGCCCTTTTTAATAGTCGAAAGTGATTGGAGGGCAACTAGTCCCCTTCTATGCCCACTCTCTCATATGCCCATTATGTTTAAAAACTAAATGTTGACTTAAGATTAAATCAAAACTCACTGTGTTAATGCTAATTCCCAATAAGGTATTTCAGCAGTATCCCAAGAACGACTTAGGGTATAATGTTCAAACTTTCGGGGCTACTTCTGCTCTTAAAATGTAACCAAATCGAAATAGTGTAAATGTATCCAAGCTATTAAAGAAAGTAAACAGATTTTTTTTTGTGAATGGTATCAAGTTTTCTATTTCAAGTAAACTAGAGGAGGTATGATACGAAATTAAACATTACAATTTGTGTGCAAATTTCTAAAAGGATGCACGTTGTTAAAAATTTGCTGAAAATTCTTCCCCAGTATACACATAGCAGGTCAAACTGTAAATTCTTAAAAAAACAAAAACGATTTAAGGTATTGGTTGCTTTTTCCTGAAAAGACTGTGTCCATATAAAACGAACAGAAATTAATTAAAAAAACTTGTTCCACAAAATATGTTTTTCAAAGAAAAGTAAAGAGCTCCATTAAACCAAAAATGAACAAAAATACATTCAAATAATCTTCCCAGCGTAAAACTCCCAAAAATCACCATAAATAAATAAATGAAAACCAAAACGAATAGAAATTAAAATAAATAGCCGAGTCAAACACAAAACGAGCAGAAATTAATACGAGTAGGGCTCAAAACCCCTATGCCTTCCCAAGTCCAGAACATAACTTGCACATGACTGAAAAAAAAAACAAAAGAATGTGCATTGTCAGTTTAATATATATATACTGATATTTAGTAATCAAAATGCTAATATTACTTGATTTATTAAACTTATAAAAGTAAAGATATTTGCATTTTTTTAGTAAAGTGCAAATTATGTTCTGGCCTTGGGAAGGCATAGGGGATTTGAGCCCTACTCATGTTAATTTCTGCTCGTTTTGAGTTTTACTCGGTTATTTATTGTAATTTTTGTTCGTTTTGGGTTTCACTTATTTATCGGAGTTCTTCACTTTTCTTTGAAAAACTTATTTTGTGGAAAAAGCTTTTTTAATTAATAACTTAAAGGGCCTGTCATCAATGAGGCATTCCAGATTGCAAGCGGATAGTAAGAACGCTTAAAATTATAATAAAGATCGAACTCTTCCCTATACTAACTTGCATACGCAACTTCACTATAGTTAAGATTATAGTATTTATATTATACATCATTATAAATTATAAAAGGTTCAAAGGTTCGAAAAGTATAGAGTTAAAAATTTTCCCACACCGGGAATCGAACCCGAGCCTGTTATCCGGGTTGCAGTGGTAGCTAGCAACCTAGTAAGAGACGATCACGTCCAATGTTAAGAAATATAAAAGCCCATAGTTCCTAAAAAAAGAGTCAGATCAAAACAAAAAGTACACCATTAGAACCGCCTTGTCCGAAACCCCTGTATAGGAAACTTTCTGTCCCTTGGCTTGAACAGCAAGGGAAATATATTGGCTTGAAAATCAAGAAAAGTGGCAGCTACTACAACATTCTGCCTAAACGGGATATTTTTTTCTTTTTTTTTTCTTTTTTTGTATGCAGAGATAGCTTGGCACTGGAACATCGTAGAGGGATGTTCAATAGCTGATTTTAAAGGAAATTAATTGGGTTAAAAATCTATAGTAACTAAAATAAATTATTTCTAAAAGAGAATAAATTTTTCCACCAAAAACTGCATTTTTGATGTCTTTTCACACTGCAGTGGTTTCAAACATAATCGTATACCAGTGGTAAGATTTGAACCCACGCCTCCGAAGAGACTGGTGGCTAACACCAGTGCCTTGGACCACCCGGCCAGGCTGCCTCTTATAATTTGGGTTGCAGCATAGCTAGCAACCTAGCAAGAGACGATCAGTCCCATTCTAAGAAATATAAAAACCCAAAACTCCTAAAAATAGAGTCAGATCAAAACAAAAGTACATCATTAGAACTACCTTGTCTGAAACCCTACTAGATAAATAATGAATGTCATCATAGCTTTATATTTGAGCTATTACGTGAATAGAAAAACACAAAATTATATTGTTGTTTCTGAAGACGTCATGAAATAATAACATTGCGCCATGACGTCATACCCCGTGACATCATAATTAGTATATAAGAAAAGTCAAAACTGTAAATTCTCTCATTCTTGATTAGATAATGGTTAGTTTACAGTAAAGAACGATCGTTCATTTTTCCACCAAAATTACAATTTTAATAATCAATTTACAATTACAATAAGGAACGAACTGAACCCATAGTAACTTAAGTGTTAAATCAAACAGTTCGTAGTCATAATAAAGAGTTGTGTAATGCTTATTTTAAAGGAAACTGCGGTATATAAAAACATTTTGTAACTAACAAAATTAATTATTATTATATAAAAAATTTTTACGATATGGTAAAAAACTAATTAAAATAAAAAACGACATTATAATAAAGAACGAATATTTTACCGATTATCTACTAATAACCATATATGACGTAATAAGTGACATGACGTAATATCTAATCCGGGTTGCAGCGGTAGCTAGCAACCTAGTAAGAGACGATCACGTCCAATGTTAAGAAATATAAAAACCCATAGTTCCTAACAAAGGAGCCAGATCAAAACAAAAAGTACACCATTAGAACCGCCTTGTCCGAAACCCCTGTATAGGAAACTTTCTGTCCCTGGGCTTGAACAGCAAGGGAAATATATTGGCTTGAAAATCAAGAAAATCGACTTTAACCACGTTATTCTCCACAAACGAGATATTTTTTTCTTTTTTTCTTTCTTTTCCACAGATAGCTCGGCACTGAAACATCGTAGAGGGTTGTTCAATAGCTCATTTTAAAGGAAATTAATTGGGTTAAAAAATCTATAGTAACTAAAATAAATTATTTCTAAAAGAGAATAAATTTTTCCACCAAAATTTATAATAAAGAACGAACTCTTGCCCTTAGTTACCTATGTCTTGTCAAATTAGCTAATTAATTTCACCGGATTTTGTTTTAAAAATAATTCCCACACCGGGATTCGAACCCAAGCTATTTGGTTGAAAGCCAACTATCCTAAGCCATTGGACCATATGAGATACGTGTAGAAAGCTAATTAATTGTTTTATGATATCTTATAGCATAAATTTCATCGGATATAGCTGAAACCTAGTAAAGAACAAACCAAGGCACATAGTAACTAAAACTTTTATCCGGGTTGCAGCGGTAGCTAGCAACCTAGTAAGAGACGATCACGTCCAATGTTAAGAAATATAAAAACCCCTAACTCCTAAAAACAGAGTCAGATCAAAACAAAAAGTACACCAGTAGAACCGCCTTGTCCGAAACCCCTATAAAGGAAACTTACCGCCCTGCGGCTTGAATAACAAAGAAAATATATTGGCTTGATAATCAAGAAAATTGACTTTAACCACGTTATTCTCCACAAACGGGATATTTTTTTCTTTCTTTCTTTTCCACAGATAGCTTGGCACTGGAACATCGTAGAGAGTTGTTCAATGGCTCATTTTAAAGGAAATCTCTAGATCTAGTGCTATTTGTACTTAATTTTTTTTTAATTAATTTTTTTTACGAAAAAATTAATTTTTTATATACAATATTAATCAATGACGTCATAGTCTTTGGATGTAGTTAGTACATAAAGTCTGGATCGTCGAATTAAAGCTGAAACTAAGTAAAGAACAATTATGCCTCCATATATTCAGTGATCTATAAAATTTCCCATTACATCTATAAACTGTTCCACAGTTGCCGGTTCATACCTTGGAAGCTTTTCACTAAACATGCAACATTTCTTTTGGATATTACTATGAAGTTTTGCGAAAGCTTCTCTAGCTGACTTTTCAACAAAATCCATTCTTTCAGAGATAATTTTAATCTTTAATTTTGAATATTTTTCGTAATCCCGGTAAAAAATTCGTAAAATTTTTCTAAATTTACTAAGATCAGCCAGCATTGTTGCCATGTTTTTGGACTTCTGAATATAATTTTTAATTTTGCCCTTATGCGTTCTTTGCAGCTTGTGTAAACTGCAAAATATCCATGGTATCCGAGCAATAGTTTGAATATTTCAATTCAAGCTAGAAAAATACCTGAAAATGTTAAAATTAGTTTTATTTTTAGTTAGGTTCTAACTACCCGATGTGGAATTTACTATGTATTTTCAGACCAAAAAATTCAATTTTTTAATATATTTCATTTTTCAGTTTAGAATCGCTAAAGTTATTATGTAAACTGCAAAAATATTTATTATATATGAGCAATAATTTTAATCTTTTAATTCAAACTAACAAAATACCTGAAAATTTAAAAACTAGTTTTATTTTTTGTTAGGTTATGGGTACATGATACGAGTCTTAAAAAGTTTTTACAGTAAAGAACGATCGTTCATGCATAGTAACTGATATATGGTGGTACCAGGGGTAGTTACTTGTGGTTCGTCTCTTACTATTTCAAAGAAGAAAAAGCCGTAGGCTTTTTCCTGTTTGTAATGATATAGCATAAAACAAATTCCAGGTTGTAACTGACGTCATCCTGGTTGTTATAGTAAAGAACGAACTCTTTCCCTTAGTTACCTACTATGTCATGTCAAATTAGCTAATTAATTTCATCTAATTTTGTTTAAAAATAATTCCCACACCGGGATTCGAACCCAAGACAATTAATTGAAAGCCAACTACCCTAAACCACTAAACCATATGAGATATATTTAGAAAGCTAATTAATTGTCTTATGATGTCTTATAGCATAAATTTCACCGGATATAGCTGAAACCTAGTAAAGAACAAACCACGGCACATAGTAACTATTTCCGGGTTGCAGCGGTAGCTAGCAACCTAGTAAGAGACGATCACGTCCAATGTTAAGAAATATAAAAACCCCTAACTGCTAAAAAAAAGAGTCAGATAAAAAAAAAACCTGCCTAAACGAGATATTTTTTTCTTTCTTTTTTTCTTTTTTTCTTTTGTATCCAGAGATAGCTTGGCACTGGAACATCGTAGAGAGTTGTTCAATGGCTCATTTTAAAGGAAATTAATTGGGTTAAAACCTTTTGTAATTAAAATAAATTATTTCTAAAAGTGAATAAATTTTTCCACCAAAAACTGCATTTTTGATGTCTTTTCACACTGCAGTATTTCAAACATAATCGTATACCAGCGGTAAGATTTGAACCCACGCCTCCGAAGAGACTGGGGGCTAACACCAGTGCCTTGGACCACTCGGCCAGGCTGCCTCTCATAAATAATATATATGTGAATCTGGGTTGCAGCAGTAGCTATTAACCTAGTAAGAGACGATCAGTCCAATGCTAAGAAATATAACAAAACTCCTAAAAATAGAGTCAGATCAAAACAAAAGTACATCATTAGAATTACCTTGTCTGAAACCCTACAATTACAATAAAGAAAGACACCTTGCCCTTGTATATATACAAAGTCTAAAGCCTACTGCGTCATTGGCGCTTTACTGAAAACAAATTTTATCAAAAATATTTTCTTTTGTACTTAATATTGAAAACAAATGTGTTAAAATTATAGCAAAATTTTGAACTGATGAGCTTTCAGCAATTAATATCATTATACATCAAATATTCAGTTTAATTTATTAGTTCTTTCTAGAGTTGTTCAAGACGAATACAGTTTCACTGCAAACAAGAGTTTGGATACTTTCCCCCTCCTTAACTGTAAATAAAAACCAAAAGCCTACTGCGTCATTGGCGCTTCACTGAAAACAAATTATATTACAAATATTTTCTTTTCCAGTTCTTACTGCACTGAAAATAAAAATAAAATTAGAGTGAAATAAATTCGTGAACTGATGGATCTTTCAACAACTAATATTATACGATACCCAAACTCTTGTTTGTAGTGATTTTTGTTCGTTTCAAGCTGGATTTGCATATTCAATTTAAGTTTCACTCATTTTAATCCGGGTTGCAGCGGTAGCTAGCAACCTAGTAAGAGACGATCACCTCCAATGTCAAGAAATATAAAACCCCCCAACTCCTAAAAAAAGAGTCAGATCAAAACAAAAAGTACACCATTAGAACCGCCTTGTCTGAATCCTCTATAAAGGAAACTTACCGCCCTTTGGCTTGAATAACAAAGAAAATATATTGGCTTGAAAATCAAGAAAATTGACTTTTACCACGTTATTCTCCACAAACGAGATATTTTTTTCTTTCCGCTTTTTTTTCTGCTCAGCTAGCTGGGCACTGGAAAATCATAGAGAGCTGTATAATAGCTCATTTTAAAGGAAATTGCAACATCTAGTCACTTTTGTATTTAAAAATAAAATACTTTTTAAAGTAGAATCAATTTTGTCAAAAAAATTGCATTTTTGATGTATTTTCATACTGCAGTCTTTTCAAAGATATTTGAATTTTGAAGCAATAAAACAGTCCATGTAATGAACTCTATAGTAATAATAGCTACTTGTCTCAATAGTAACCGAAACTCCTGGAACCAAAATTTTCTTTTTTGGCTTAATCGCTAAAATTATTATGTAAACTGCAAAAATATTTATGATACCTAATCAGTAATAGTAATTTTTTAATTTAAACAACAAAAATACATGAAAATTCTAAAATTAGTTTTGCTTTTTGTCTCCTGGAAGAAATTTTTTTTTCATCTCAGTTCAAATTTATTATTGTATCCTGGAACCAAGCTTTTTTTGGTTTGTAACCCGTAAAGTACATATCTCCATATTATTGTCTCATAATTGCAATTATTTTAGTTTTCAGTCCAGAATCACTAAACTTATTATGTAAACTGCAAAAATATTTATGGTGTCTAACCAATAATACTAATTTTGTAATTCAAACAAGATAAATACCTGAAAATTTTAAAATTAGTTTTGTTTTATGCTAGGTTTTAGATACTCGACACGGGATTTTGTGTGCTTAATAATTTTAAACCTTGAAAAAATATGATCTCACGCGAGTGGAAAAAAAGAAAGAATAACCAAAAACAATATCAAAATAGAACAATCCAAATTTCTACTAATAGAAAACTTTACTACACAAAAAATAAAGCTAACATCCTGAAATATCAGAAAAGTTTATTTAAAAGAGATAAAAATGCCACCAAACGCAATAAAGCTCGAGCACGCGTAAGGATTGCTACTAAGATGTCTTGTGATCCAGGATTTAAGAAAATGAAATATGACAGAGCAAAACAGAGGTATCTTACGGATCAGGGGTATCGAGAAGGGAAAATTGAGACAGCGAAACAAAAGAGCAAGGAAAGGTATGATAACGATATAGATTACCGAAACAAACATAAGAAAAAAGTTGCTACCAGAATAATGGGTAGATACTGGGGTGACAAAAGCTATAATGAAAAAATTAAATTCTCTGCGAGGTTGTACCGAAGAACGCATAAGGACAAAGGGAAAAATTACATTCAGAAATACAAGAAGATGGCAAAAATGCAGGCTGATCTTTGTAAATTGAGAAACATTTTACGCATGTTTTATCGGGATCACGAAAAGTATTCGAAATTACAGATTAAAATTCTCTTTGAAAGAGCGGATGCTGTTGAAAAGTCGGCTAGAAATGCTTTGGCAAAGCTTCATAGCAATATCCAAAAGAAATGTTGTCAGTTTAACGAAAAGCTTCCAAGGTATGGATTGGCAACTGCGGAACAGTTTATAGATGCAATGGAAAATGTTCGACAACACAGTGAATATACGGAGGCGTACTTCTTAGAAAATTCGTATATTAATTTTGGAAGGAGCAATTGCAGTTTATGTAGCAGCAATAAAAATATATATACAAGCATACCTATCAACAGCGAAGGAAAAGCAATGTTTTTCAATTATGGCGAAAACGAGCCTGTTAGGGTTATTAGTAAATGTGTTTGTAAGACTAATGATTCAGAACAAATTCCTGGAACACCGACTCAAGAAAAAAGCATTTCTAACTGTGTTTTAAACAGTTCGTTTAGTTCTACTGAATATTTGGCAAAAAATTCTCTGTGTAGTAGAACAAACTGTCCTGAAAAGTACGAGACAACTATTGAAAAATGCTCTAAAACTAGATCTGACAAGGAAATTATGATGGCTGAAGTCACCTATAACAATCTGAGTAAACATTCAAAACCAAAAATTGGGCAGCAGGTTACTTGGCAATGTCACCCTGATATCCGCAAGCTCTATCCGACGGATATTGAATTATGTCAAATTCTTTTTGATATCCTTGAAAACAATATAGCATTAAAATTTTCAACTGACAAAGTGGTTAATTTCTACCTTGGCGGCTTGGATTATTGTGAAATCAATTACAGGGACACAAGAAAGCATGGGCATTCGTTATACTGTAGCCCAAATGAGGGATGTCAGAGCTATTTGCGTTCTCTAAGGGCACTAGCTCCACATTTTCCTGTCTTGAACTGTTTCATTAATAGCGTATATAAGGCAGTATCAAAATGTAAGATTATACAACATATTAATCTACTAAAAGTCGAGGGCTCGTACAAGGAACTAAGTCATTACATAGAAGAAGTGTCAAGTAGACTCTGTCGTAATAATAGTCAAGACTTCATTTACGGTGATAGCAATATTAGAGTTTCTGTGGATGAAAATACAATAATAAAATTATTTGGTGTACATTAAAGAACGAAACTTAACCCGTGTTAACTGAAACATAAATAGGGATTATTTAATTTCCTTCAGTATCATGGCTGCAGAGGTGTCCGAAACCAAGTAAAGAACAAACCATTATAGTAAAGAACATTTCATGTTAAAGATTAATCATTGATGCCATAATCATAGTTTTACAGTAAAGAACGATCTCTCGTCCATAGTAATAATCCGGGTTGCAGCGGTAGTTAGCAACATTTATTATAAAGAATGACCTCTTGCCAATACTAAATTTTATATGCCACTTAATTATAGTATAGGTTAGTAATTCAACAGATAGCTTGGCACTGGAACAACGTAGAGAGTTGTTCAATGGCTCATTTTAAAGGAAATTAATGGGGTTAAAAATCTTTTGTAACTAAAATAAATTATTTTTACATAAAGGATCGATCACGTCCCATGGCAAAAAATATTTACATTAAAGGACGATCATTTGAATAACAAACCATCCGGGTTGCGGCGGTAGCTAGCAACCTAGTAAGAGACGATCGCGTCCTATGTTAAGAAATATGAAAACCCATAGCTCCTAACAAAGGAGTCAGATCAAAACAAAAAGTACACCATTAGAACCGCCTTGTCCGAAACCCCTGTATAGGAAACTTTCTGTCATTTGGCTTTCTGTCATTTTTACTATCCGGGTTGCAGCGGTAGCTAGCAACCTAGTAAGAGACGATCACCTCCAATGTAAAGAAATATAAAACCCCTAACTCCAGAAAAAAGAGTCAGATCAATACAAAAAGTATACCATTAGAACCACCTTGTCCGAAACCCCTATTAAGGAAACTTACCGCCCTTTGGCTTGAATAACAAAGAAAATATATTGGCTTGAAAATCAAGAAAATTGACTTTTACCACGTTATTCTCCACAAACGGGATATTTTTTTCTTTCCGCTTGATTTTTTCTTCTCAGCTAGCTGGGCACTGGAAAATCATAGAGAGCTGTATAATAGCTCATTTTAAAGGAAATTGCAACATCTAGTCACTTTTGTAATTAAAAATAAAATACTTTTTAAAGTAGAATCAATTTTGTCAAAAAAATTTTATAATAAAGAACGACCTCTTGCATAGACTAAATTTTATTCGCCACTTTCCAGGTTGCAGCGGTAGCTAGCAACCTAGTAAGAGACGATCACGTCCAATGTTAAGAAATATAAAAATTACATTAAAAGACAAACCATTCCATACATTGGATTTAGCTACTTGATTGTTTGAGGTTTTACAATAAGGAACTAACTGTAACCCATAGTAACTGAAGTATTAAATCAAACAGTTCAAGGTTATAATAAAGACCTGAGTAATGACTTACTTTAAAGGAAACTGCTGCTATATAGAAACCTTTCGTAATTAACAAAAATAAATATTATAATAAAATAAACTGTTATGATATGGTAAAGAACTAATTCTAGGCCATATTAACTAATTTAATTTTGAAAAGAAAGAATTACGGCAGAAACCGAAATGTTAGTATAAGTAAGCCATAATTCATAAAAACCGTCTACCAAGATTTCAATTCAGATCGCAGGATTCAAAGTCCTAATAGAGCAATCCAAATTTCTACTTAAAAAAAACTTTACTACACAAAAAATTATCCGGGTTGCAGCGGTAGCTAGCAACCTAGTAAGAGACGATCACGTCCAATGCTAAGAAATATAAAAACTCCTAACTCCTAGAAAAATAGTCAGATCAAAACAAAAAGTACACCATTAGAACCGCCTTGTCAGAAACCCCTATAAAGGAAACTTACCGCCTTTTGGCTTGAATAACAAAGAAAATATATTGGCTTGAAAATCAAGAAAATTGACTTTAACCACGTTATTCTCCACAAACGGGATCCGGGTTGCAGCGGTAGCTAGCAACCTAGTAAGAGACGATCACCTCCAATGTTAAGAAATATAAAAACCCGTAGCTCCTAAAAAAAGAGTCAGATCAAAACAAAAAGTACACCATTAGAACCGCCTTGTCCAAATCCTCCATAAAGGAAACTTACCGCCTTTTGGCTTGAATAACAAAGAAAATATATTGGCTTGAAAATCAAGAAAATAGACTTTTACCACGTTATTCTCCCCAAACGGGATATTTTTTTTCTTTTTTCTTTTCCACAGATAGCTTGGCACTGGAACATCGTAGAGAGTTGTTCAATAGCTCATTTTAAAGGAAATTAATTGGGTTAAAAATCTATAGTAGCTAAAATAAATTATTTCTAAAAGAGAATAAATTTTTCCAATAAAAACTGTATTTTTGATGCAGTGACGTCATAATTACTATATAAGAAACGTCAAAACTGCAAATGGTCTCATTCATGAATACATAATGGTTAGATCAAAGCAAGCTGCACGCAAGTTAAAAAATCAGTACTAAAAAATCAAGAAAAGTGGCAGCTGCTACAACATACTGCCTAAACGGGATATTTTTTTTCCCTTTTCTTTGTTTCCAGTATAATAAAGATCAAACTCTTCCCTATACTAACTTGCATACGCAACTTTACTATAGTTAAGATTACAGTATTTATATTTTTTTTTACATTAAAAGACGATCACTGAAATTTATAATAAAGAACGACATCTTGCCTATACTAAATTTTATACGCCACCTAATTATAGTAAAGTTTAGTAATTCAACAGATAGCATGGCACTGGAACATTGTAGAGAGTTGTTCAATGGCTCATTTTAAAGGAAATTAATGGGGTTAAAAACCTTTTGTAATTAAAACAAATTATTTCTATTACATTAAGAAATTTTAATTATGTTCCTAAAGAAATTACAGTAAAGAACAAACTTCCAGCCCATATCCGGGTTGCAGTGGTAGTTATAATAAAGAACGACCTCTTACCTATACTAAATATTATGCGCCACTTAATTATAGTATAGGTTATCCGGAGTTGCTACAGTAAAGAACGATCTCTCATCCATAGTAACTGATAAATGGTGGTTCCAGGGGTATTACACTTGAGGTTCGTCTCTTACTATTTAAAAGAAGAAAAAGCCGTAGGCTTTTTCCTGTTTGTAATGATATAACATAAAAGAAAACCCAAGTGGTAACTGATCCGGGTTGCAGCGGTAGCTAGCAACCTAGTAAGAGACGATCACGTCCAATGTTAAGAAATATAAAAACCCATAGTTCTTAAAAAAGAGTCAGATCAAAACAAAAAGTACACCATTAGAACCGCCTTGTCCGAAACCCCTGCATAGTAAAATTTCTGTCCCTTGGCTTGAACAGCAAGGGAAATATATTGGCTTGAAAGTCAAGAAAAGTGGCAGCTACTACAACATTCTGCCTAAACGGGATATTTTTTTCTTTTTTTTTTTCTTTTTTTTTTCTTTTTTGTATCCAGAGATAGCTTGGCACTGGAACATCGTAGAGGGTTGTTCAATAGCTCATTTTAAAGGAAATTAATTGGGTTAAAAATCTATAGTAACTAAAATAAATTATTTCTAAAAGAGAATAAATTTTTCCACCAAAATTACAGTAAAGAACGATCTCTCGCTCATAGTAACTGATTTGTCAATTAGGTCTTTTTATACATAATTATCCATTATTATATAAAACACGGTAATTTTTGGGGGATTTTATAATAAAGAACGAACTCTTGCCTATATCCGGGTTGCAGCGGTAGCTAGCAATCCGGGTTGCAGCGGTAGCTAGCAACCTAGTAAGAGACAATCACGTCCAATGTTAAGAAATATCCGGGTTGCAGCGGTAGCTAGCAACCTAGTAAGAGACGATCACCTCCAATGTCAAGAAATATAAAACCCCCCAACTCCTAAAAAAAGAGTCAGATCAAAACAAAAAGTACACCATTAGAACCGCCTTGTCCGAATCCTCTATAAAGGAAACTTACCTCCCTTTGGCTTGAATAACAAAGAAAATATATTGGCTTGAAAATCAAGAAAATTGACTTTTACCACGTTATTCTCCACAAACGGGATATTTTTTTCTTTCCGCTTTTTCTTTCTGCTCAGCTAGCTGGGCACTGGAAAATCATAGAGAGCTGTATAATAGCTCATTTTAAAGGAAATTGCAACATCTAGTCACTTTTGTATTTAAAAATAAAATACTTTTTAAAGTAGAATCAATTTTGTCAAAAAAATTGCATTTTTGATGTATTTTCATACTGCAGTCTTTTCAAAGATATTTGAATTTTGAAGCAATAAAACAGTCCATGTAATGAACTCTATAGTAATAATAGCTACTTGTCTCAATAGTAACCGAAACTCCTGGAACCAAAATTTTCTTTTTTGGCTTAATCGCTAAAATTATTATGTAAACTGCAAAAATATTTATGATGCCTAATCAGTAATAGTAATTTTTTAATTTAAACAACAAAAATACATGAAAATTCTAAAATTAGTTTTGCTTTTTGTCTCCTGGAAGAAATTTTTTTTTCATCTCAGTTCAAATTTATTATTGTATCCTGTAACCCGTAAAGTACATATCTCCATATTATTGTCTCATAATTGCAATTATTATATTAAAGGACGATCATTAGAAAAGCACACCATTGCATATATTGGACTGAGTTAGTATTTCAGTTTAGAATCGCTAAAGTTATTATGTAAACTGCAAAAATATTTATGATGTCTGAGCAATAATTTTAATCTTTTCATTCAAACTAACAAAATACCTGAAAATTTTTTACATTAAAAGACGATCACTGAAATAACAAACCATTCCATACATTGGACTTAGTTAGATACTTGATTGTTTGAGTTTCGTCTCTTACTATTTAAAAGAAGAAAAAGCCGTAGGCTTTTTCCTGTTTGTATTTATAGTGAAAAAACGAACTCAAGTCCAAAGAAACTGAACCCTGTGGTTCATTCATATTATCTTCATTATTTTAGCTAGAATGTCAATAAACAAGTTTCTTTTTTAAATTTTAAATTGAAAAGATAGTGCTTTTAATTCAACATATTAAAAATTCTTCCCGACGGGGAATCGAACCC
>NC_142811.1:31218248-31327719 GCF_049724085.1 Artemia sp. Qi Xiang Cuo
GTCGTCTCTGTGTCTGTGTAGTCTCTGTGTCGTCTCTGTGTCGTCGACTCTGGGCCGTCTATGATTCGTAAATTTGCCGTCTATTTGGAGGCTCAGTGTCATCGCTGTGTCGTCTCTCTGAGTCGTCTCTGTGTCGTCTCTGTGCCGTCTCTGTGTCGTCTCTGTGTCGTCTCTGTGTCGTCTCTCTGTGTCGTCTCTGTGTCGACACCGAGACGACACAGAGAGACACAGAGACGACACAGAGTCGTCTCTGTGCCGTCTCTGTGTCGTCTCTGTGGCGTCTCTGTGTCTTCTCTCGGTTTTGTCTCTGTGCCAACACTGAGATTACACAGAGTCGTCCCAGTGTCTGTGTCGTCTCTGTGTCGTCTTTGTGTCTGTGTCGTCTGTGTGTCGGCTCTGTGTCGTTTCTGTGTCGTCGTCTCTGTGTCGTCTCTGTGTAGTCTCTGTGCCTTCTCTGTGTAATCTCTTTGTAGTATCGGTGTTGACTCTGTTTCATCTCTCTGTGTCGTGTCTATGTTGACAATGAGAAGACACAGAGACGCCACAGAGTCGTCTCGGTGGAGTCACGGTGTCGGTGGCGTCGCGGGGTAGTCGCGGTGTCGTCGTCTCTGTGTCTGACTCTGTGTCGTCTCTGTGCCGTCTCTGTTTCGTTTGTGTGTCGTCGTCTCTGTGTCGTCTCTGTGTCGTCTCTGTGTCGTCTCTGTGTCGTCTCAGTGTCGTCTTTGTATCGTCGTAGATGGGTCGTATACGTTTCATCTCTGTGTCGTCTTTGTGTCGTCTCTGTGCCATCTATCGGTGTCATTTCTGTGTTGCCAAAGAGAAGAAACATAGTCGTCACCGTGTCTTGTCGGTGTCGTCTCGGTGTGTGTGTCGTCTCTGTGTCGTCTCTCTTGTGTCGTCTCTGTGTCGATCACAGAGACGACACAGAGTCGTCTCTGTGTCGTCTCTGTGTCTGTGTCGTCTCATGTCGACACAGAGACGACACAGAGACGACACAGTCGTCTGTGACGTCTCTGTGACGACTCTCTGTGTCGTCTCTGTGTCGTCTCTGTGTCGACACAGAGACGACACAGAGAGACGACTACAGAGACGTCACAGAGACGACACAGAGATCGACACAGAGATCGGCACAGAGACGACACAGAGACGACACAGAGACGACGACACAGAGACGACACAGAGACGACACAGAGACGACACGAGCGACACAGAGACGACACAGAGACGATCTCTGTGTCGTCTCTGTGTCGTCGTCTGTGACTCAGAGATGACACAGACACAGAGACGACACAGTGACGTCTCTGTGTCGTCTCTGTGTCGACACAGAGACGTCACTGAGACGTCACAGAGACGACACAGAGACGACACAGAGACGTCTCTGTTCCATCTCTTTATTGTATCTGTGTCATCTCTGTGTCGTCTCTGTGTAGTCTCTGGGTCATCTTTGTGTCGTCTCAGGGTCGTCGTCTCTGTGTCGTCTCTGTGTCGTCTCTGTGCCGTCTCTGTGTCGTCGATGTGTCGTCTAACTGTGGCGGAGTTGTTTAGTCCCATCCTAGACCCTGATAGTCGTATCTGTGTTGTCTCGGTGTCTGTGTGGGCTCTGTGTTGTCTCTGTGTCGTCTCTGTGTCGTCTCTGTGTCGTCGTCTCTGTGTCGTCTCTGTGCCGTCTCTGTGTCGCCTCTGTGTCGTCTCAGTGACGTCTCTTTGTAGTCTCTGTGTCGTCTATGTGTTGTCTCTGTGTCGACACAGAGACGACACAGAGTGTCGTCTCTGCGTCGTCTCTGTGTCATCGCTGGGCGAGGTCGCGTTCTGCATTTGTGGGTCTCTGTGTGTCGTCTCGGTGCCGTCTCTGTGTGGTCTCTTTGGCGGCTCTGTGTCGTCTCTCGTTGGTGTCTCGGTTTAGAAAAAAAGATGACCAACAGATGACAAAGTGTCGTCTCTGGGTAGTTTCTGTTTCTTTTTAGTGTCTGGGGCGTCGCTTTTTCGGTGTTGACGCTGGTTCGTGTTGTGTTCTTCTCGTTGTCGTCTCTTTGTCGTCGTCTCTGTTCCGGCTCTGTGTCGTCTCTTTTCCGGCTCGGTTTCGGCTCTGTGTCGTCTCTGGGTGGTCTCTCTGTGTCGTGGCGGTGTCGTCTCTGTGCCGTCTCTGTGTCGTCTCTGTGTCGTCTCTGTGTCGTCTCTGTGTCGTCTCTCTGTGTCGTCTCGCCACTGTGTCGACTCAGAGACGACACAGAGTGTCGTCTCTGTGTCGTCTTTGTGTCGTCTCTGTGCCTTCTCTGTGCAGTCTCACTGTCGTCTCTGTTTCGTCGCTGTGTCGTCTCTGGGTCGTCGTCTCTTGGTTGAGTCGGTGTCGTCTCTGTATCCAAACGTTGTCGTCTCTGTTTCGAGTCGGTGTCGCCTCTGTTTTGGCTATTTGTCATCGCAGGTTCGTGTCGGCGTGGTCTCTCTGTGTCGTCTCTGGGTAGTAACAGTCACGACACAGTGAAGACACAGAGACCACACAGAGTCTTCGATGTGTCGTCTCTGTGTCTGTGGCGTCTCTGTGTCGTCTCTGTGTCGTGGTGTCGGGTTCGTCTCGGTGCCGTCTCTATGCCATGTCTGTGTCGTCTCTCTGTGTCTTCGCTTTGTCGTCGTCTCTATGTCGTCTATGTGTTTTATCTGTGCAGTCTCGTTGTCGTATGTTGTTCTTATCTGTGTCGTGTCTATGTCGTCTCTCTGTTTCGTCTCTGTGTCGACAGAGAGACGACACAGAGACGACATAGAGACCACACTGAGCCGTCTCTGTTTAGTCTCTGTGTCGTCTCTGTGTCATCTCTGTGTCGTCTCTCTGTGTCGTCTCTGTGTTGACACTGCGACGACACATAGTCGTCTCTGTGTCTGTGTCGTCTCTGTGTAGTCGCTGTTTTTGTTTCGTCTCGCGGTCGTCTATGGGTCGTCTCTGGGTAGTCGTCTCTGTTTCGTATCTGTTCCGTCTCTGTGTCTTCTCTGTGGCTTCTCTGTGTCTTCTCTGTTTCATCTCTCGTTGTCGTCTCTGTGACTACACAGAGACGACACAGAGACGACACCGAGTCATCTCTATGTCGTCTCTGTGTCTGTTTCGTCTCTGTGTCGTCTCTGTGTCGTCGTCTCGTCTCTGTGTCTGTCTCTCTGTCGTCTCTGTGCCGTCTCTGTGTCGTCTCGGTGTCGTCTCAGCGTCGTCTCTGTTTCGTCTCTGGTTCTTTGTCGTCTCTCGGTCGTCGTGTCGGTGTCGTGTCTTTGTCCACTCTGTGCCTTCTCTGTGTCGTCTCTTTGTCGTCTCTGTTTCGTCTCTCTGTGCCGTCTCTGTGTCGACACCGAGATGACACTGAGACGACAATGAGACGACAACGAGTCGTCTCGGTGTCGTCTCTGTGTATGTGTCGTCTCTGCGTCGTCTCTGTGTCGTCTCTGTGTCGTCTCTGTGTCACAGAGATGACACAGAGACACAGAGACGACACAGAGAGTCGTCGTTGTGTCGTCTCGGTGTCTGTGTCGTCTCTGTGTCGTCGCTGTGTCGTGTCGGTGTCGTCGTCTTGGTGTAGTCTCTGTGTCGTCTCGGTGATTTCTCTGTGTCGTCTCAGTGTCGTCTCTGTGTCGTCGTCTCTGTGTCGTCTCTGTGTCGTCTCTGTGCCGTGTCTGTGTCGTCTCTTTGTCTTCTTGGTGTCGTATCTCTGTGTCGTCTCTGTGTCGACACAGAGACGACACAGAGACGACACAGAGTCGTCTCTGTGTCGTCACAGAGACGACACAGAGACGACACAGAGACGACACAGAGTCGTCTCTGTGTCGTCTCTGTGTCTGTGTCGTCTCTGTGTCGTCTCTGTGTCGTCTCTGTGTCGTCTCTGAGTCGTCGTCTCTGTGTCGTCTCTGTATCGTCTCTCTGTCGTCTCTGTGTCGTCTCTGGGGGAGCTCGGTGTCTTCTATCGGTGTCGTCTCTGGGTACGCTCTGTTGCGGATGGGTTTCGTTTGAGGGTAGGTTTGGGGTCGTGGTGGGGTAGGTGTGGTCGTTTCTGTGTAGTCGCGGTATCTTCTCGGTGACGTATCTGTGGCGTCTATGTGTCGTCTCTGTGTCGTCTCTATGTGGCGTCGCTGTGTTGTCTCTGGGTCGTGTGTGTTTCGTATCTATGTCGTCTCTCTGTTTCGCCTCTGGTTCTAAAAAGAGACGACAAATAGACACCACATAGTCTTGTCGGTGTCACCTCGGGGTCTGTGTCATATCGCTGTCGCACCTGTGTCCCTTAGTCGACACCGAGAGTAGTCGCTGTGTCGTCGCTGTGTCTGTGTCATCTATGGGTAGTGACCATGTCATCTGGGGTTAAGCGTGGATGGGTATTGGGGGTGTCGTCTGGGTGTCGGCGGGGCGTCGTCGTGGCTGTAGCGTCTCGTGGGCGTCTATGTGTCGTCTCTGTGTCGTCTCTGTGTCGTCTCTGTTTCGTCTCTCTCTGTCGTCTCTTCGTCGACACAGAGACGACACAGAGATTACACAGAGTCGTCTCTGTGTCGTCTCTGTGTCTGTGTCGTCTCTGTGTCGTCTCTGTGTCACAGAGACGACACAGAGATGACACAGAGAGTCGTCTCTGTTTCGTGTCGGTGTCTGTGTCGTCTCTGTGTCGTTTTTGGGTGGTCGTCTCTGGGTGGTCTGTGTGCCCTATCGGTGCCGTCTCTGTGTCGTCTCTGTGTCGTCTCTGTGTCTGTGTCGTGTCGGTGTCTTCTCTGTGTCGTGTCTGGGTCTGTGTTGTCTCTGTGTCGTCTCGGTGTCGTCGTCTCTGTGTCGTGTCTGTGTCGTCTCTCTGCCGTCTCTGTGTCGTCTCTGTGTCGTCTCTGTGGAATCTCTGTGTCGTCTCTCTGTGTAGTCTCTGTGTCGTCACAGAGCCGACACCGAGACGACACCGAGTCGTCTCTGTGTGGTCTCTTAGTCACAGAGACGACACAAAGCCGACTCTGTGAGTCGTGTCGGTTTAGTCGCTGTGTATGTGTAGGCGCTTTGTCGTGGGTGTGTCTTGTCTGTGTCGTCGTGGATGTGTGGTCGCGGGGCCCTCTCGGGGTTGTCTCTGTGTCGTATCTGGGTCGTCTCTCTGTGTCGTCTCTATGTCGACACAGAGACGACACAGAGACGACACAGACGACACAGAGTCGTCTCTGTGTCGTCTCTGTGTCTGTGTCGTCTCTGTGTCATAGAAACGACACGTATACAAACCAGAGAGTGATCTCGTAGGAGTATCAGTGTCTGGTGCAGGTCGGGGGAGGCGCGTGGTAATCGGGGTGTCCGGGGTGTGTCGTCGTCTCTGTGTCGTCTCTGTGGCGTCTCTGTGTCGTCTCGGTGTCGGCTCTGTTTCGTCTCTCTGTGTCGTCTCTGTGTCGTCTAGTTGTCGGCTCTGTGTCAAAGAGTTGACACTGAGAGTAGTCACTGTGTCTGTATAGTCTCTGGGTGGTCTACGTGTCGTCTATGTGTCGTCGTCTATGTGTAGTCTATGTGACGTCTCTGTGCGGTGTGTGTGTCGTGTCTGGGTCTGCTCTGTGTGTGGACACAGAGACGACACCGAGACGACCCCGAGTCGTCTCGGTGTCGTCTCTGTCTCTGTGTAATCTTGGTGTCGTCTGTGTGTCTTTGTCGTCTCTGGATCTTCTCTGTGTCGTCTCGTAGTAGTCGTCTCTGTTTCGTCTCTCTGCCGTCTCTGTGTCGTATCTGTGTCATCTTTGTGTTGTCTCTGTGTCGTCTCACTGTGTCGTCTCTGTGTCGACACAGAGACGACCCAGAGACGACACAGAGACGACACAGAGTCGTCGCGGTGTCGTCTTGGTGTCTGTGTCATCTCGGTGTCGTCTCTGTGTCGTCTCTGTGTACGACACGAGAGACGACACGGAGACGACACAGAGAGTCGTCTCTATGTCGTCTCTGTGTCTGTGTCGTCTCTGTGTCGTCTCTGTTTCGTCGTCTCTGTGCCATCTCTGTGTCGTATCTGTGTCGTCTCTGTGTCTGTGTCGTCTCTGTGTCTGTGTCGTTTCTCTCTCGTCTCTGTGCCGTCTCTGTTACGTCTGTGTGTCTTGGTGGGTGCGCCTCATTGTCGTTTCGCGGTTTTGTAATTGTGTCAACATTTTGCTGACTCATAGACGATCGTGGCCGGGTCGTATCGTGATGGTAGTCTCTGGGGCGGCTCGGAGGAGTCGCGTGGCCTTCTTCTCTTTTGCAGAGCTGGGTCGCATCTTTTCAATCTCTTTTGCGTCGCTTTGTCGGGTATTTTTCGACACCGTGAAAAAAAAGAGAACACACAGAGTCGTCACAGAGTCGTCTGTGTCTGTGTCGTCTCGGTGTCGTCTGTGTGTCTGTGTCTTCTATGTGTCATATAAGTGTATGTGTCGTGTCTGTGTCATGTCGGTGTCGTCTCTGTGTCGTTTCTGTATCTTAGTCTCTGTGTTTTCTCTTTGTGTTCGCTCTGTGTCGTCTCTGGGTATACACTGAGACGATACAGATTCGTCTCTGTGTCGTCTCGGTGTCTGTGTCGTCTCGGTGTCGTTTCTGTGTCGGTGTCGTCTCTTTGTCGTCTCTGTGTCGTATCGGTGTCGTCTCGGTGTCGTCGGCTGGGTGGGGTCTCTGTGTCGTCTCTGTGTCGTCGCTGTGGCGTCTCTGTGTCGTCTCTTTGTCGTCTCGGTGTCGTCTCTCTGTGTCGTAACGGAGACGTCACACAGTCGACACAGAGTCGTCTCTGTGTCTGTGTCGTCACTGTGTCACAGAGACTACACTGAGACGACTCAGAGAGTCGTCTCTGTGTCGTCTCAGTGTCTGTGTCGTCTCTGTGTCGTCTCTGTGTCGTATCTGTGTCTTCTCTCGTTGTCGTCTCTGGGTCAAAAAAGTGACGACCCTGAGACGACCCAGTGTCGTCTCTGTGTCGTCTCTGTGTCTGTGTCGTCTCTGTGTCGTCTCTGGGTCGACTCGGTGTCACAGAGACGACAAAGAGATGACACAGAGAGTCGTCTCTGTGTCGTCTCTGTGTCTGTGTCGTCTCTGTGTCGTCTCTGTGTCGTCGTCTCTGTGTCGTCTCTGTGCCGGCTCTGTGTCGTCTCTGTGTCGTCTCTGTGACGGCTCTGTGTCGTCTATCTGTGTAGTCTATGTGTCGTCCCTGTGTCACAGGGACGACACAGAGACGACACAGAGAGTCGTCTGGGTGTCGTGGCGGGGTCGGTGTCGGCGCTGTGTCGTCTCTGTGTCGTCGTCTCTGTGTCGTCTCTGTGTCGTCTCTGTGTCGTCTCTCTGTGTCGTCTCTGTGTCGACACAGAGACGACACAGAGACGACACGAGAGTCGTCTCTGTGTAGTCTCTGTGTCGGTGCCGTCTCGTTGCCGTATCTGTGCCGTCTCTTGGTCGTCTCTGGGTCGTCTCTGTTTCTTCTCGGGGTGTTCGCTGTGTCGGTGACGGCTCTGTGTCGTCGCGGTGTCGTTTCGGTGTCGTCGTCTGGTTGTCGACTATTTGTCTTCTCTGTGTCGTCTCTGTGCAGGCTCTGGGGCGTCTCGGTGTCGTCGTCTGGTTTCCTTCGCGGTGCCGTCTCTGTGTCGTCTGTATGGCATCTCTGGGTTTCCTCTGGGTCGTCTCTGTGTTTTGTCTCTGTGTCGACACAGAGACGATACAGAAACGACACAGAGTCGTCTCTGTGTCGACACAGAGACGACACAGAGACGACACAGAGACGACACAGAGTCGTCTCAGTGTCGTGTCAGTGTCTGGGTCGTCTCGGTGTGGTCTCCCAGTTGTCGCTGTGTTGTCTTCTCTTTTTCATCTCGGTGCCGTCCCTTTGTTATCTCTGTATAGTCTCTGTGCCGTGTCTTTGTCGTCTATGGGTGTCGTCTCTGTGTCGTCTCTGTGTCGTCTCTTTGTCGTCTGTGTTTCATCTGTTTGTCGTCGTCTTTGTTTGTCTATGTATCTTGTCTGTGCCGTCTCTGTGTCGTCTCTGTGTCGTCTCTCTGTCGTCTATCTTTGCCGTAGCTGTGTCGTATCTGTGTCGTGTCTGTTTGGTCTCTGTGTCTTCTCTCTATCTCGACACAGAGACGACACAGAGATGACACAGAGTCGTCTCTGTGTCGTCTCTGTGTCTGTGTCGTCTCTGTGTCGTCTCTGTGTCACAGAGACGACACTGAGACGACACACAGAGGCGTGTCGGTGTCGTCTATGTGTCGGTGTCGTCTCTGTGGCGTCTCGTTGTCGTCGTCTCTGTCGCATCTCGCTGCCTTCTCTGTGCCAAGTCTGGTCTGGCTGGGGGTCGTCTGGTCGTCTATGTTGTCTATCTGTCATCTCTGTGTCTGTGTAGCCTCTTTTTCGTCTATGAGTCTTCGTCTCTGTGTCGTCTCTTTGTCGTGTCTCTGTCGTCTCTGTGCCGTCTCTGTGTCGTCTCTGTGTCAGCTCAGTGTCGTCTCTCTGTGTCATCTTTGTGGCGACACAAAGACGACACAGAGACGAAACAGAGTCGTCTCTGTGTCGTGTCTGTGTCACAGAAACGACACAAAGACGACAAAGAGAGTCGTCGCTGTGTCGTCTATGTGTCGGTGTCATGTCTTTGTCGTCTCGGTGTCGTCGTCTCTGTGTCGTCGCTGTGGCGTCTCGGTGGCGGCGCGGGTTCGGCTCGGTGTCGTCTCGCTGTGTCGTCTCTGTGTCGACACAGAGACGACACAGAGACGACAGAGACGACACAGAGTCGTCTCTGTGTCGTCTCTGTGTCTGTGTCGTTTCTGTGTCAAATAGACAACACATATAAGACACAGAGTCGTCTATGTGTCGTATCTGTGTCTTTGTTGTCTCTGTGTCGTATATGTGTCGTCTCTTTGTCGTGTCTGTGTCGTCGTCTCTGTGTCGTCTCTGTGCCGTCTCTGTGTCGTCTCTGTGTTGTCTCTGTGTCGTCTCTCTGTGTCGTCTCTGTGTCGTCTCTGTGACGTCTCGGTGTCACAGAGACGACACAGAGAGTCGTCTCTGTGTCTGTATCGTCTCTGTGTCGTCTCCGTGTCGTCTCTGTGTCGTCGTGTGTGGGTCGTCTCCGTGTCGTCTCTGTGTCGTCGTCTCTGTGTCGTCTCTGTGTCGACACAGAGACGACACAGAGACGACACAGAGTCATCTCTGTGTGGTCGGGGGGTCTGGGTATTCTCTGGGTATTCTCTGTTTGTGGGTTGTCTAGTTGTCGTCTCCGGGTCGTTTCTTAGTCGTCGTCTCTGTGGCGTCTCTGTGTCTTCTGAGTGCCGTCTTTGGGCAAGCGCTGGTTAGTATCTGTTGTTTCTGTGTGTGGGGGCGGGGTGTTGAAACATAGCAGCCACCGTTTCGACCACGAGGACGCGGTGGGTCGGCGGGGGGTCGGGGTCAGCTCGGTGTCGTCTCTGTGTCACAGAGACGACAGAGAGACAACACGGAGACGACACAGAGAGTCGTCGCTATGTCGTCTCTGGGTATGTGTCGTCTCTGTGTCGTCTCTGTGTCGTCGTCTCTGTGACATCTGTGTGTGGTCGCGGTGTCGTCTGTGTGTCGTCTCTGGTGGTAGTCTATGTGTCGACTCAGAGACGACAAAGAGACGACACAGAGAGTCGTATCTGTGTCGTCTCTGGGTCTGTGTCGTCTCTGTGTCTGTGTCGTCTCTGTGTCGTCTCTGTGTCGTCTCTGTGTCGTCTCTGTGTCATCTCTGTGTCGTCTCAGTGTCTTCTCTCTGTGTAGTCTTTGTGTCGACATAGAATCGACACAGAGCAGACACAGAGAGTCGTCTCCGTGTCGTCGCGGTGTCGTCGTCTCTGTGTCGTCTCTGTGTCGTCTCGGTGTCGTCGACTCGGTGTCGTCTGGGAGTCGTCGCTGGGCCCTCTCGGTGTCGGCGCTGTGTCGGCTCTGTGTCGACACAGAGACGACACAGCGACGACACTGAGCCGTCACAGAGTCGTCGGTGTATGTGTCGTCTCTGTGTCGTCTCTGTGTGTGTGTCGTCTCTTTGTCGTCTCTGTGTCTGTGTCGTCTCGGTGTCATCTCTGTGTTGTCTCTGTGACGTGTCGGTATAGTCGTCTCGGTGTCTTCTCTGTGTAGTCTCTGTGTGTCGTCTCTTTGTCGACACATAGACGACTCAGATTCGTCTCTGTGTCGTCTCTGTGTCTGGGTCGTCTCTGCGTCGTCTCTGTGTCTGGGTCGTCCCTGGGTCGTCTCTGTGTCGTCTCTGTGTCGTCTCTGTGTCGTGGTCTCGGTGTCGTCTGTGTGTCGTCTCGGGGCCGTCTCTGTGTCGTCTCTGTGTCGTCGCGGTGTCGGGTCTGGGTCGTCTGTCGGGGTGGTCTCTGTGTCGACACAGAGACGACACAGAGTCGTCTCTGTGTCTGTGTCGTCTCTGTGTCACAGAGACGACACAGAGAGTCGTCTCTGTGTCGTCTCTGTGTCTCTGTCGTCTCTGTGTCGTCTCTGTGTCTTATCTGTGTCTTCTCTTTGTGTAGTATCTGTGTCTACACAGAGACGACACAGAGACGACACAGATTCGTCTCTTTGTCGTCTCGGTGTCTGTGTCGTCTCGGTGTCGTGGTTGTGTCGTATCTGTGTCACAGAGACGACACAGAGACTACACAGAGAGTCGTCTCTGTGTCATCTCTGGGTCTGTGTAGTCTCCGTGTCGTCGCTGTGTCGTCATCTCTGTGTCGTCTCTGTGCCGGCTCTGTGTCGTCTCTGTGTCGTCTCTGTGCCGTCTCTGTGTCGCCTCTCGGTGGCGTCTCTGTGTCGTCTCTTTGGCACAGGGACGACAAAGAGTAGACACATAGAGTAGTCGCAGGGTCGTCTGTGTGTCGGTGTGGGCTCTGTGTCGTCGCAGTGTCGTCGTCTCTGGGTCGTCTCTGTTTCGTCTCGGTGTAGTCACTCTGTGTTGTCTATGTGTTGACACAGACACGTCAAAGAGAAGACAAACAGTCGTCTATGGTTAGTCTCTGTGGGGGTTTCGTCTCTGGGTCTTCTGTTTGTAGTAGGCTCTGTGTCGTCTCTGTTTCGTCTCTGTGCCGTCTCTTTGTCGTCTCTGTGTCGTCTCTGTGTCGTCTCTCAGTGTAGTCTCTGTGTCGACACAGAGATGACACAGAGACGACAGAGACGACTCTGTGTCGACAGAACGACTCTCTGTGTCGTCTCTCTGTGTCGTCTATGTGTCGTCTCTGTGTCACAGGGACGACACAGAGACGACACAGAGAGTCGTCGCGGGGTAGTCTCAGTGGATGTGTCGTCTTGGTGTCGTATCTGTGTTGTCGTCTGGGTGTCGTCTCTGTTTCGGCTCTTTGTCGTCTCTGTGTGTCGTCTCTGTGTTGACACAGAGACAACACAGATACGACACAGAGTCGTCTCTGTGTAGTATGGTTGTATGGTTACTCTCTGTGTCGTCTCTGTGTCGTCGTATCTGTGTCGTCTCTGTGTCGTCTCTGTGTCGTCTCTGTGTCGTCTCTGTGTCGTCTCTGTGTCGTCTCTCTGTGTAGTCTCTGAGTCGACAAAGAGAAGACACATAAAAGACACATAGACGACACAGAGTCGTCTCTGTGTCGTCTCTGTGGCGGTGTCATCTCTGTGTCTGTGTCGTCTCTGTGTCGTCTCTGTGTCTGTGTATTCTCTGCGTCGTCTCTGGGTCGTCTATGTGTCACCTCTGTGTCACAGAGATGACAAAGAGACGACACAGAGACGACACAGAGAGTCGTCGCGGAGTCGGCTCGGTGTCTGGTTCGTCTCTTTTACGTCTCGGTGTCGTCTCGGTGTCGTCGTCTCTGTGTCGTCTATGTGTCGTCTATGAGCCGTCTCTGTGTCGTCTGTGTGTCATCTCTGTGTCGTCGTCTCGTTGTCGTCTCTCTGTCGTCTCTGTGCCGTCTCTGTGTCGTCTCTGTGTCGTCTCTGTGTCGTCTCTCTGTTTCGTCTCTGTGTCGACACAGAGACGAAACAGAGACGACACAGAGACGACACAGAGAGACGACACAAAGACGTCACAGAGTTGTTTGTGTGTCGTGAATGTTTAGGTTTCGTGTCGGTGTCGTATCTGTGTCTGTGTCGTCGAGTTGTCGTCTCTTTTGCGTCTCTTTTTCGTCGTGTCTGGGTCGTCTCGCGGTATTCTATTAGCCATATCTGTGTAATATCTTTTTCGTCTCTGTGTCTTCTCTGTGTCTGTGTCTTTTAGGAGTCGTGTAGGTTTCTACTGTGTGTCGTCTCTGATTAGTATCTTTGGCGTCTCGGGGTCATGGTCTCTGTGTCGTCTCGGTATCGTATCGGTGCCGTCTCTGTGTCGAGTCTGGGTCGTCTCTTTGTAGACACTCTGGGCCGTCAGTGTGTCGTGTCTGTGTCGTTTCGGTGTCGTGGGTGTTTGTTTGTCGTCTCTTTGTCGTGTCCGTGTAGTGTCGGTGTCGTCGTGTCTGTGTCGTCTACGTGTAGGCGCGGGGTCGTAGTTTCTGTTTCGTCTATGTGTCGTCTCTGTGCAGTCTCGGTGTCGTCTCTGTGTCGTCGTTTCTGTGTCGTCTCTGTGCCGTCTCGGGGGCGTTATCGTCTCTTGTTCGGCTCGGTGTCGTTTCGGGTTCGTCGGCTCTGTGTCGTGTCTGTGCCGTCTCTGTTTCGTAGAGGTGTCGTCGCTTTGTAGTAAATGTGTATTCTCTAGTTGTAGTAGCTGGGTTTTAACAGAGACAAAAAAGAGACGACACAGAGTCGTCTCAGTGTCGTCTCGGTGTCTTGGTCGTCTCTGTGTCGTCTCTGTGTCGGCTCTGTGTCGGTGTCTTCTCTGTGTCGTCTCGGTCTTGTCTGTGTGTCGTCGTCTCTGTGTCGTCTCTGTGCCGTCTCTGTGTCGTCGGGTATGTGTAACGTCTGTGTCGTCTCTGTGCCGTCTCTGTGTCGTGTCTGTGTCGTCTCTGTGTCGTCTGTCTGTGTCGTCTCTGTGTCGACACTGAGACGTCACAGAGTCGTCTCTGTGTCTGTGTCGTCTCTGTGTCGTCTCTGGGTCGTCGTCTAGGTGTCGTCTCTGTGTCGTCTCTGTGCCGTCTCTTTGTCGTCTCTGTGTCGTCTCTGTGTCGTCTCTCTGTGTCGTCTCTGTGTCGAAACAGAGATGACACAGAGACGACACAGAGACGACACAGTGTCGTCTATGTTTCGTCTCTGTGTCGGGGTCGTCTCGGTGTGAACTCGGTGGCTTATCTGTGGCGCCGCGGGGTCACAGAGATGACACAGATACGACACACACAAGAAACAGATAGTCGTGGCTGTGTCGTCTCTGTGTCGTCTCTGTGTCGTCGTCTCTGTGTCGTCTCTGTGTCGTCTCTGTGTCGCCTCTGTGTCGTCTCTGTGTCGTCTCGCTGTCGTCGTCTCTGTGTCTTCTCTGTGTCGTCTCTGTGCCGTGTTTGTGTTGTCTCTGTGTGGTCTCTGTGTCGTCTCTCTGTTTCGTCTCAGTGTAGACACAGACTCGATACAGAGACGACACAGAGTCGTCTCTCTGTCGGCACAGAGACGACACAGATTAGACACAGAGAGACGACACAGATAAGACACAGATTCGTGTCGGTGTCGTCTCAGTATCTGTGTTGTCTCTGTTTCGTCTCTGTGTCTGTGTCGTCTCTGTGTCTTCTGGGTGTCTGTGTCGTCTCTGTGTTGTGTCGGTGTCGTCTATGATTAGTCGTCTCGGTGTCGGCTACGTGTCGTCTTTGCTTAGTCGTATCGGTGTCGTCGCTATGTCGTCTCTGTGGCGTCTCTGTGTCGTCTGTGTGTCGTGTATGTGTAGTCTCGGTGTCGTCTCTCTGTGTCGGTGCTGTG
This sequence comes from Artemia sp. Qi Xiang Cuo, assembly GCF_049724085.1. NCBI lineage: Eukaryota > Metazoa > Arthropoda > Branchiopoda > Anostraca > Artemiidae > Artemia > Artemia sp. Qi Xiang Cuo. The sequence continues at coordinate 31,232,014 of NC_142811.1, forward strand.
TCGATACAGAGACGACACAGAGACGACACAGAGTCGTCTCTGTGTGGTCTCTGTCTCTGGTTCGTCTCTGTGTCGTCTCTTTGTCGTCTCTGTGTTTGTTTCGTCTCTGTGTCGTCTCTGTGTCGTGTTGGTGTCGTCGTCTCTGTGTCGTCTCTGTGTCGTCTCTGTGTCTGTGTCGTCTCTGTGTCGTCTCTGTGTCTGTGTCGTCTCTGTGTCATCTCTGTGTCGTCTCTCTGTGTAGTCTCTGTGTAGTAAAAGAGTAGAAAAAGAGACGACACAGAGTCGACACAGAGTCGTCTCTGTGTCGTCTCTGTGTCTGTGTCATCTCTGTTTCGTCTCTGTGTCGTCTCTGTGTCTGTGTCGTCTCTGTTTCGTCTCTGTGTCGTCTCGGTTTCGTCTTCTCTGTGGCGTCTCTGTGTCGTCTCTGTGCCATCTCTGTGTCGTCTCGGTGTGGTCTCTGTGTCATCTCTGTGTCGTCTCTCGGTGTCGTGTCGGTGTAAAATATACGACACAGAGAGTCGTCTCTGTTTGGTCTCTGTGTCTGTGTGGTCTCTGTGTGGTCTGGGTGTCATCTCTGTGTCGTCATGTCTGTGTCGTCTCTGTGTCATCTCTGTGTAGTCTCTTTGTAGGCTCGGTGTCGTCTCTGTGTCTGTGTAGTGGCTGTGTCTACGTCTCTGTGTCGTCTCTGTGTCGTCTCTGTTTCGTCTCTTTGTCGTCTCTGTGTCTTCTCTGTGTCGTCTCTTTGTAGTCTATTTGTCGTTTCTGTGTCAAAGAGACGACACAGAGAGTCGTCACGGTGTCGTCTCTGTGTCTGTGTCGTATCTGTGTCGTCTTGGTGTCGTCGCGTTGACGTATCATGTTTGTCGTCTCTGTGTCGTCTCTGTGTGGTGTCTGTTCCGTGTCAGTGTCTTCTATGTGTCTTGTCTGTGTCATCTCTCTGTGTAGTCTCTGTGCCGACACAGAGATGACACAGAGACGACACAGAGAAGACTCATTGACGTCTTTGTCTCGTCTCTGGGTCTGTGTCTTCTTTTTGTCGTATATGTGTCGGAGTCGTCTATGTGTCGTCTCTGTGTCGTCTCTGTGTCGTCTCTTTGTCGTGTTTGTGTCGTCTCTGGGTCGTCTCTCTGGGTGGTCTCGGTGCCGCCACTGAGACGACCCAGAGACAACACTGAGACGACACAGAGTCGTCTCGGTGTCGTCTGTGTGTGTGTGTCATCTCTGTGTCGTCTCTGTGTCGTCTCTGTGTCACAGAGACGACACGGAGATGACACAGAGAGTCGTCTCTATGTCGTCTCTGTGTCTGTGTCGTCGCTGTGTCGTCTCGGTGTCGTCGTCTCTGGGCCGTCGTCTCTGTGCCGTCGTCTCTGTGCCGTCTCTGTGTCGTCTCTGTGTCGTCTCTGTGTCGACACAGAGACGACACAGAGAGTCGTCTCTGTGTCGTCTCTGTGTCTCTGTCGTCTCTGTGTCGTCTCTGTGTCGTCTCTGTGTCTTCTCTGTGTCTTATTTGTGTCGTCACCTCTGTGTCTTCTCTGTGTCGTCTCTGGGAAGTCTTAGTTTCGTCTTTGTGTTGTCTTTGTTTCGTCTCAGTGTCTTCTCTCTGTGTCGTCTCTGTGTCTAAATAGAGCCGACACTGTGTCGACACAGAGAGTCGTCTCTGTGTCGTCTGTGGATCGTCTTCTCTGTGTCGTCTCCGTGTCGTCTCTGTGTCGTCGTGTCTGTGTCGTCTCTGTGCCGTCTCTGTGGCGTCTCTGTGTCGTCTCTGTTTCGACACACAGACGACACACCCATACGACACATAGACGACACAGACACGACACAGAGACGACACAGAGATGGCACAGAGACGACACAGAGACGACACAGAGAGTCGTCTCTGTGTCGTTTCTGTGTCTTTGTCGTCTCTGTGTCATCTCTGTGTCGTCTCTGTGTCGTCCCTGTGTCCTCTATGTGTCGTCGTCTCTGTGTCGTCTATGTGTCGTGTATGTGCCGTCTCTGTTTCGTCTCTGTGTCGCGTCGGTGTCGTGTCTGTGTCTTCTCTCTGTGTCGTCTCTTTGCCTTCTCTGTGTCATCTCTGTGTGGTCTCTGTGCCGTCTCGGTGGGGTGTGTGGGTGGTCGCTGTGTCGTCTCTGTGTCTTATCTCTGTGGCGTCTCTGTGGCGACAATGACACGACACTGAGTCGTCACTGTGTCGTCTCTGTGTCTGTGTCGTCTCTGTGTCGTCTCTGTATCGTCTCTGTGTCGTCTCTGTGTCACTTAGATGACACAGAGATTCGTCTCTGTGTCGTCTCTGTCTCGGTGGCGTCTGTTTGTCGTCGTCTAGGTGGCGGGTCGTTCGCTGCTGGTGTCGGAATCGGGGGCGTGACGGTGTAGTCTCTCAGTATACTCTGAACCTTCACTTTTGGCGAACACGTGTCCTCAGCTTGTAGTAAATGAGTATGCGCGTGTGAGTCTCTGGGGCGGGGTCGTCTCGGGGGCGTCTTTTTGTCGTGTCAGTGTCGTATCTGTGTCTGTGTCTTCTCTGTGTAGTCTCTGTGTCGTCGTCTCTGTGTCGTCTCTGTTTCGTCTCTGTGCCGTCTCTGTGTCGTCTATGTGTAGTCTCTGTGGCGTCTCTGTGTCGTCTCTGTGTGTCGTGTCTGTGTCGACACAGAGACGACACAGAGACGACACAGAGACCACACAGAGTCGTCTCTGTGTCGTCTCTGTGTCTGTGTCGTCTCTGTGTCTGTGTCGTCTCTGTGTGGTCTCTTTGTCTTGTCGGTTTCGTCGTCTATGGGTCGTCTCTGTTTCGTCTCTGTGCCGTCTCTGTTTCTTCTCTGTGTCGTGTCTGTTTTGTCTCTCAGTCTAGTCTCGGTGTCGACCCAGACCCGACATACAGACGACAAAGAGTCGTCTCTGTGTCTGTGTCGTCTCTGTGTCGTCTCTTTGTCACAGAGAGGACACAGAGACGACACAGAGACGACACAGAGAGTCGTGTCTGTGTCGTCTCTGTGTCTGTTTCGTCTATGTGTAGTGTCTGTGTCGTATCTGTGTCGTCGTCTCTGTGTCGTCTCTGTATCGTCTCTGAGCCATCTCTGTGTCGTCTCGTTGTCGTCTCTGTGTCGTCTCTTTGTCGTATCTGTGTCACATATACGACCCAGACAAGACCAATAGACAAAAAATATAGTCGTCGCGGGGGCTGGTCTGGGTGTGTTTAGTGTAGGGGTCGTCGATGTGTCGTAGTCTCTGTGTGGTCTCTGTGTCGTCTCTGTGCCGTCTCTGTGTCGTCTCTGTGTCTTCTCTGTGTTGTATATGTGTGTCGCCTCTGGTTCGACACAGATACGACACAGAGACGACACAGAGTCGTGGCTGTGGCGGCTCTGTGTCTGGGGTGTGGCGTGGTCGGGTCGGGTGGGTCTGGGGGGGGACTGGTTGGCTTGTCGTGTTGTTCTCCGTGGCGTCTGTGTGTGGTCTCTGTGTCGTCTCTCTGTGTCTTCTCTGTGTTGACACAGAGTCGACACTGTGTCGTATCTGTGTCGTCTCTAAGTCTGTGTCGTCTCTGTGTCGTCTCTGTGTCTGTGTCGTCTCTGTTTTGTCTCTGTGTAGTCTCTGTGTCGTCTATGTGTCGTTTCTTTGTCGTCTCTGTGTCGTCGTGTCTTTGTCGTCTGTGTGTTGTCTCTGTGGCTACTCTGTTTCGTCTCTGTGTCGTATCTGTGTCGTCTCTCTGTGTCTTCTCTGTGTCGTCACAGAGACGACACAGAGACGACACAGAGTCGTCTCTGTGTCGTCTCTTTGTTTGTGTGGTGTCGGGGTCTGTGTCGTCTCTGTGTCGTCTCTGTGTCGTCGCGGTGTCGTCGTGTCTGTGTCGTCTGGGTGTCGTCTCTGTGCCGTCTCTGTGTCGTCTCTCTGTGTCGTCTCTGTGTCGACACAGAGACGGCACAGAGACGACAGAGAGACGACAAAGAGTCGTCTCAGTGTCGTCTCTGGGTGAGTGTCGTTTCTGTGTCGGGGGGGTGTCTTTGTCGTCTCTGTGTCTGTGTCGTCTCTGTGTCGTCCATGTATCGTGGTATCTGTGGATTCTATTTGTTGTATCTGTGACGTTTATGTGTCGGAGATGTGTCGTCTCTGTGTCGTCTCTGTGTCGTCTCTGTGTCGTCTCTATGTGTAGTATCTGTGTCGACACAGAGACGACACAGAGACGACACAGAGTCGTCTTTGTTTATTCTTTGTGTCTGTGTCGTCTCTGTGTCGTCGTATCTGTGTCGTCTCTGTGCCGTCGCTGTGTCGTATCTGTGTCGTCTCTGTGTCGTCTCTCTGTGTAGTCTCTGTGTCGACACAGAGACGACACAGAGTCGTCTCTGCGTCGTCTCTGTGTCGTCTCTGTGTCGTCTATGTGTCGTCTCTGTGTCACAGAGATGACACAGTGAGTCGTCTCTTTGTCTGTGTCGTCTCTGTGTCGTCTCTGTGTCGTCTGTGTGTCTTCGTCTCTGTGTCGTCTCTGGGTCGTCTCTGGGTCGTCTCTGTGTCGTCTCTGTGTCGTCTCTGTGTCATCTCTCTGTGTCGTCTCTGTTTCGACCCAGAGACGACACTGAGACGACACAGAGTCGTCTCTGTGTCGTCTCTGTGTATGTGTAGTTTTTTTGTCGTGTCTGTGTCTGATTAGTCTATGTGTCGTCTCTGTGTAGTATCGGTGTCTTAGTCTATTTGTAGTGTCTTAGCCTTCTCTATGTCGTTTGTGTGTCGTCTTTGTGTTGCCTCTCTGTCTTCTCTCTGTGTCGTTTCTGTGTCATCACAGAGACGACCCAGAGACGACACAGAGACGACACAGAGTCGTCGCTTTGTCGTATCTGTGTCTTTGTCATCTCTGTGTCATCTCTGTGTCGTCTCTGTGTCACAGTGACGACACAGTGACGACACAGAGACGACACAGATAGTCGTATAGATGTCGTAGCGGGGTATGGGGCGTCTGTGGGTCGTCTCTGTGTCGTCGTCTCTGTGCCGTCTCTGTGTCGTCTCTGTGTCGTCTCTGTGTCTGTGTCGTCTCTGTGTCCACACAGACCTGACACAGACACAACACAGAGAGTCGTCTCTGTGTCGGCTCGGTGTATGTGTAGTCTCTGTGTCTGTGTCGTGTCTGTGTCGGCTCTGTGCCGGCTCTGTGTCGGCGGGGTCTCTTCACTGGGGGTTATCAGGTCCTTCTCTCTGGGGGGTCTAGGGGGTGAACTTGAAAGGCATAAGAGACGACTCAGTTATTAATAGATGTTTCAGCTCTGTATAATCGTCGGGGGGTCGTCTCCGGTTCATCTCGGTGTCGTCGTCTGGTTTGCATCTGGGGTCCATGGCGGTGCCATGGCTGGGTGGGGTCGGTGTCGTCTCTGTGTCGACACAGAGACGACACAGAGTCGTCACAGCGTCGTCTGTGTCTGTGTCGTCTCGTTTTCGTCTCGGTGTGTGTGTCGTCTCTGTGTCGTCTCTGTGTCTGTGTCGTCTCTGTGACGTCTCTGTGTCGTCTCTGTGTCGTTTCTGTGTCGTCGTCTCTGGGTCTTCTCTGTTGCGGCGGTCGGTGTCGGCTCTGGTGCATCAAAGTTACGATTCAGATTCGTCGCTGTGCCGTCTCTGGGTTTGTGTGGTCTCTTTGTCATCTCTGTGTCTGTTTAGTCTGTGTTTCATATCTGTGTCGTCACTGTGTCTTCTATGTGTCGTCGTGGCTTGGTCGTCTGTTTGTGGTCTCTATGCCGTCTTTGTGTCATGTCTGTGTCGGCTCTGTGTCATCTCTGTGTCATCTCTCTGTGGCGTCTCTGTGTCGACACAGAGACGACACTGAGTCGTCTCTGTGTCGGTGTCGTCTCTGTGTCACAGAGACGCCACAGAGACGACACAGAGAGTCGTCTCTGTGTCGTCTCTGTGTCTCTGTCGTCTCTGTGTCGTCTCTGTGTCTTCTCTTTGTGTCGTCTCGGTGTCCAAACTGACACAACACCGAGACGACACCGAGACGACACAGTGTCTTCTCGGTGTCGTCTCTGTGTCTGTGTTGTCTCTGTGTCGTCTTTGTATCGTCTCTGGGTCCCAGAGCCGACACAGAGAGGACTCTGAGAGTCGTCTCTGTGTCTTCTGGGTGTCTGTGTCGGCACGTTGTCCTCTCTTGGTCGGCATCTGGGTGTCGTCTCTGTGCCGACTCGGTGCCGGCTGTTTGTGTTCTCGGGTGCGTCTTTGTTGCTTCTCTCGGGGTCGTCTTGGTGTCTTATGGGTATCCATGAGACGACACAGAGCCGCCTCTGTTATTCGGCTGTGTGTAGGGGCTGGTTTGTTTTCAGAGCTTTTGCGTCTCTTTGTCGTTTCTTTTTATTAGCAGCTGTGGATTAGCGCTTTCGTGTATGTGGCATCTCTCTGTGTCGTCTCTGTGTCGACACAGAGGCGACACACAGACGAAACAGATTCGTCTCGGTGTCGTCTCTGTGTCTGTTTCGTCTATTTTTCGTATCTGTTTCGTCTATGTGTCGTCGTCTTTGTGTCGTCTCTGTTTCGTCTCTGTGCCGTCTATGTGTCGTCTCTGTGTCGTCTCTGTGTCGTCTCTCAGTGTCGTCTCTATGTCGACACAGAGATGACATAGAAACGATAGAGAGACGACACTGAGTCGGGTATGTGTCGGATCGGTGTCTTTGTAGTGTCTGTGGCGTCTCGGTGTGGTGTCTGTGTCGCCGCTGTGTCACAGAGATGACACAGAGACGACACAGAGACGACACAGAGAGTCGTCACTGTGTAGGCTCTGTGTCTGTATAGTCTCGGTGTAGTGTCGGTGTCGTCGTCGCGGGGTCTTCTCGGTGTCGTCTCTGTGCCGTCTCTGTGCCATCTCGGTGTCATCTCTTTTTCGGCATGTGTTGGTCGTCTCGGTGTCTTGTCTGTGCTGACTCTGTGCGGGCTCTGTGTCGTCTCGATGTGTCGAGTATTCGTAGTACAAGAGACGATAAAGAGTCGACACTGAGTCGTCTCTTTGTCGTCACAGAGACGACACAGAGACGACACAGCGACGACACAGAGAGACGACAAAGAGACGACACAGAGTCGTCTCTGTGTCGTCTCTGTGTCTGTGTCGTCTCTGTGTCTATGTCGTGTCTGTGTCGTCTCTGTGTCGTCTCTGTGCCGTCTCTGTGTCGTCTCGTTGTGGTAGTCTTTGTGTCGTCTCTGTATCGTCTCTGTGCGGTCTCGGGGTCGTCTCGGTGTCGTCTCTTTGTCGTCACTGTGTCGGTGTCGAGTCTGATTTGCCTAAGGGTAGTCTCTGGGTCTTGGTAATATCTGAGTCTAGTAGTGGTAAACGCGTTGTAGTGTGTGTGTCGTCGTCTCTGTGTCGTCTCTGTATCGTCTCTGTGTCGTCTCTCTGTGTCGTCTCTGTGTCGATATAGAGACCGTGTCTGTGTCGACACAGAGACGACAAAGATTCGTCTCTGTGTCGTCTATGTGTCTGTGTCGTGTCGGTGTCGTCTCGGTTTCGTCTATTTGTCGGGTTCGTGTCGGTTACGTATATTTGTTGTCTCTTTGTCGTGTCTGTGTCGTCGTCTCTGTTTCGTAGCTGTGGCGTCGATGGGCGATGTGGTGTGGGTGTGGTGTTCGTCGGTTTGTAAGGACGGGGTCGTCTCTGGTTTGCTTCGCGGGGTCGCCTCAGTGTCTTCTCTGGGTCGGTGTCATCGCGGTGTCACAGAGACGACAACGATATGACACCGAGAGTCGTCTCTGTGTCTGTGTCGTCTCTGTGTCGTCTCTGTGTCTTCTCTCTGTGTGTCGTCTCTGTGTCGTCTCTGTGTCTGTGTCGTCTTTGTGTCGTCTCTGTGTCGTCTCTGTGTTGTCTCGGTGGCGTCGTCTCTGTGTCGTCTCGGTGTCGTCTCTGTGTCGTCTCTCTGTGTCGTCTCTGTGTCGACACAGAGACGACACACAATCGTCTCTGTGTCGTCGCGGTGTCTGTGTCGTCTCTGTGTCGTCTCGGTGTCTGTGTAGTGTCTGGGTCATGTCTGTGTCGTGTCGTTGTCGTCTGGTTGTCGTGGTCTCGGTGTCGTCTCTGTGTCTACTCTGTGCCGTCTCTGTGTCGTCTCTGTGTCGTCTCTGTGTCATCTCTGTGTCGTCTCTCTGTGTGGTCTCTGTGTCGACACAGAGACGGCACAGAGTCGTCTCTGTCTCTGTGTCGTCTCTGTGTCACAGAGACGACACAGAGAGTCGTCTCTGTGTCGTCTCTGTGTCTCTGTCGTCTCTTGGTCGTCTCTTTGTCGTCTCTCTGTGTCGTCTGTTTGCCGACCCAGAGACGACACAGAGACGACACAGAGTCTACTCGTGGGCGGGGCGGGGTCGTGGACGTCGCTTGGGAATGTTGAAATCTTAGCGTGGGTACTGAGTTGAACAATTTAATACACAGAGAGTCGTGGATGTGTCGTAACTTGGTCTGTGTCGTCTCTGTGTCGTCTCTGTGTCGTCATCACGGTGTCGGCTATTTGCCGGCTCTGTGTCGTCTCTTTGACGTCTATGTGTCGTCTCTGTGTCGGCTCGCTGTGTCGTCTCTGTGTCGTCTCTGTGTCACAGAGACGACACAGAGCCGACAGAGAGAGTCGTGTCTGTGTCGGCTCTGTGTCTGGGTCGACGCTGTGTCGACTGTGGGTGGGTTCGGTGGCGTCGCCGCTGGGTTGTCTCTGTGCCGTCTCTGTGTCGTCTCTCTGTATCGTCTCTGTGTCAACACAGAGACGACAAAGAGTCGACACAGATTCGTCTCTGTGTCGTCTCAGTGTCTGTGTCGTCTCTTTTTCGTCTAGGTTTGGTCTATTTTTCGTGGTCTCTGTGTCGTCTCTGTTACGTCTCTGTGCCGTCTCTGTGTCGTCTCTGTGTCGTGTCTGTGTCGTCTCTCTGTGTCGTCTCTATGTCGCCACAGAGTTGACCCTGAGACGTCACAGAGACGTCATTGTGTCGGCTGTGTGGCTTCGGTGTCTCTGTGAAGTCTCTGCGTCGTCTCTTTGTCATCTCTGTTTTATCTCTGTGTCACAGAGATGAAACACAGACGACACATAGACGACACGAGAGTCGTCTCTGTGTCGTCTCTGTGTCTGTGAAGTCTCTGTGTCGTATCCGTGTAGTCTCTTTGTCGTCGTCTCTGTGTCTTCTCTGTGTCGTTTCTGTGCCTTCTCTGTGCCGTCTCTTGGTCGTGTCTTTGTTTTCTCTGTGTCGTCTGTCTGTGTGTGTCGTCTATTTCTCGTCTCTTTGTCTTCTCTGTGTGTCGTCTCTGTGTCAACACAGAGTCGACACAGATACGACACAGAGTCGTCTCTGTGTCGTCACAGAGACGACACAGAGACGACACGAGACGACACAGAGACGACACAGAGACGACACAGAGTCGTCGCTGTGTCGTCTCTGGGTCGGTGTCGTCTCTGGGTCGTCTCTGTGTCTGTGTCGTCTCGTGTTGGGCTCTGGGTCGTCTGGGGGTCGTGTCTGGGTCGTGTATGGGTCGTCATCTGTGTGTCGTCGCTGTATAGTCTCTGTGCCGTCTCTGTGTCGTCTCTGTGTCGTCTCTGTGTCGTCTCTGTGTCGGTGTAGAGTCTGATTAGTCTCTGTGTATTCGATGGGTCGGTTTCGGCTCTGTGTCGTGTGTGTGGCGTGTATGGGTCGTGTCTTTGTCGTCGTGTGGGTGTAGTGTCTGTATCGTCTCTGTGTCGTCTCTCTGTGTCGTCTCTGTGTCGATACAGAGACCGTCTCTGTGTCGACACTGAGACGACACCAATTCGTCTCTGTGTAGTCTCTGTGTCGTAGTCTCTGTGTAGTCTCTGTGTAGTCTCTGGGTCTGTGTCGTGTCTTTGTCGTCTCTGGGTGGTCTCTGTGTCGTCTCTGTGTCGTCGGCTCGGTTTCTTCTCGGTGTCGTCTCTGTGCCGTCTCGGTGTCGTCTCTGTGTCGTCTGTGTGTCATCTCTGTGTCGGCTCTCGGTGTCGACTCTGTGTCCACACAGAGACGACACAGAGTCGTCTCTGTGTCTGTGTCGTCTCTGTGTCACAGAGACGACACAGAGATGACACAGAGAGTCGTCTCTGTGTCTGTGTCGTCTCTGTGTCGTCTCTGTGTCTTCTCTCTGTGTCGACACAGAGACGACACAGAGACGACACAGAGTCGTCTCGGTTTCATATGTTTGTGTGGGTCGTCTTGGTGTCGGCTTTGTATATGCGCGGGGGCAACAATACGACCCAGAGCAGCAACCACGAGTCGTCTCGGGGTCGTCTCGGTGTCTGGGGCATGTCGGTGTCGTTTCGGTGTCATCATCCCTGTGTAGTCTCTGTGCCGTCTCTTTGTACTCTCTGTGTCGACGCTCTGTCTTCTCGGTGTCGTCTCTCTGTGTCGTCTCTGTGTCGTCTCTGTGTCACTGGGACGACACCCAGACGACAAAGTGAGTCGTATCTGTGTCGTCTCGGTGTGTGTGTGGTCGCTGTGGAGGCTGTGTGGCGTCGCTGTGTCGGCGGCTCGGGGTCGTCTCTGTGTCGTCTCTGTGTCGTCTCTGTGTGTCGTCTCTGTGTCTGTGTCGTCTCTGGGTCGTCTCTGTGTCGTCGTCTCTATGTCGTCTCTGTTTCGTCTCTGTGCCTTCTCTGTGTCGTCTCTGTGCTCGTCTCTCTGTGTCGTCTCTGTGTCGACACAGAGATGACACAGATACGACACAGAGACGACACAGAGTCGTCTCTGTGTCGTCTCTGTGTCTGTGTCGTCTCTGCGTCGTCTCTGTGTCTGTGTCGTCTCTGCGTCGTCTCTGTGTCGTCTCTGTGTCATCTCTGTGTCACAGAGATGACACAGAGACGCCACAGAGACGACACAGAGAGTCGTCTCTGTGTCGTCTCTGTGTCTGTGTCGTCTCTGTGTCGTTGTCTCTGTGTCTTCTCTGTGTCGTCTCTGTGTCGTCTCTATGTCGTCTTTGTGTCGTCTATGTGTCGTTGTCTCTGTGTCGTCTATGTGTCGTCTCTGTGGCGTCTCTGTGTCGTCTCTGTGTTGTCTCTGTGTCGTCTCTCTGTTTCGTCTCTGTGTCGACACAGAGAAGACACAGAGACGGCACAGAGAGACGACACAGTGACGACACAGAGACGTCTCTGTGTCGTCTCTGTGTCTGTGTAGTGTCTGTCTCGTCTCCGTGTCTGTGTAGTCTCTTTGTAATAAGTGTGTCGTCGTCTCTGTGTATTCTCTGTGTCGTCTCCGTGCCGTCTCTGTGTTGTCTCTGTGTCGTGTCTGTATGTGTCCAATAAGAGAGTGTCGTCTCTGTGCCGTCTCTGTGTCGTCTCTGTGTCGTCTCTGTGTTGTGTTTGTGTCGTCTCTCTGTGTCGTCTCTGTGTCGACGCTGATTCGACACTGAGTCGTCTCTGTGTCATCTCTGTGTCTGTGTCGTCTCTGTGTCGTCTCTGTGCCGTCTCTGTGTCGTCTCTGTGTATGTGTCGTCTCTGTGTTGTCTCTGTATCGTCTCTGTGTCATCTCTGTGTCGTCTCTGTGTCGTCTCTGTGTCGTCTCTGTGTCATCTCTGTGTCGTCTCTGTACCGTCTCTCTGTGTCGACACAGAGACGACAGAGAGACGACACAGAGTCGTCTCTGTGTCGTCTCTGGGTCTGTGTTGTCTCTGGGTCGTCTTTGTGTCGTCTCTGTGTCGTCTCTGTGTCTGTGTTCTCTCTGTGTCGTCTCTGTGTCGTCGTCTCTGAGACATCTCAGTGTCGTCCATTTGCCGTCTCTGTGTGGTCTATGTGTCGGCTATGGTGCTTCTTTCTTACTTCTCTCGGTGTCGACTCGGTGGAGACACACACACGACACTCTGATGAAACAGAGACCACACTGAGTCGTCTCTGTGTCGTCTCTGTGTCTGTGTCGTCTCTGTGTCTGTGTCGTCTCTGTTTCGTATCTGTGTAGTCTCTGTGGCGTCGTCTCTGTGTCGTCTCTGTATACTCTATTGTCCGTCGCTGTGTCGTCTCTGTGTCGTCTCTGTGTAGTCTCTGTCTCGTCTCTGTGTCGACACACAGACGACAAAGAGACGACACAGAGTTGTCTCTGTGTCTCTGTCGTCTCTGTGTCGTCTCTTTGTCACAGAGACGACACAGAGACGACACAGAGACGACACAGAGAGTCGTGTCTGTGTCGTCTCTGTGTCGGTTTAGTCTTTGTGTCGTCTGTGTGTCGTCTAGGTGTGGTCGTCTCTTTGTCGTCTCGTGTTAGTCTCTGTGACGTCTCTGGTTCTTCTCGGGGTCGTCACTGTGTCTTCTCTTGGTCGTCTCTGTGTAACAAAGACGTCACATAGACGACACAAAGACAACACAGAGAGTCGTCTCTGGGTCGTTTGTGTGTCTGTGTAGTGGCTGTGTCGTCTCGGTGTCGTCTCTGTGTCGTCGTCTCTGTGGTGTCTCTGTGTCGTCTCTGTGGCGTCTCTGTGTCATCTCTGTGTCTTCTCTGTGTTGTCTCTCTGTGTCGTCTCTGTGTCTGGGTCGTCTCTCTGTCGTCTCGTGGTCGTGTTGGTGTCGTCTGGTGGTGTTCTCTTGGCGGTCTGGGGGTGTTGGCGTTTTGGTATGGTGTTGGTCTCTCTGGGACATCTGGTGGTAGAACCAGCCACTTCACAGATTCGTCTCTGTGTCGTCTCTCAGTGTGTGTCATCTCGGGGTCTTCTCGGTGTCTGTGTAGTCTCTGTGTGGTCTATGGGTCGACTCTGAGTCGTCTCTTTGTCTGTTCTGGGTAGTCACTGTGTCGTCATGTCTGTGTCGACTCTGTGTCGTCTCTGTGACATCTCTGTTTCGTCTCTGTTTCGTATCTGTGTCGTCTCTCTGTGTCGTCTATGTGTCGACACAGAGACGACACCGAGACGACACAGAGTCGTCTCTGTGTCGTCTCGTTGTCTGTGTCGTCTCTGTGTCTGTGTCGTCTCTTTTTCGTCTCTGTGTCGGCTCTGTGTCGTCGTCTCTGTGTCGTCTCTGTGTCGTCTCTGTGCCGTCTCTGTGTCGTCTCTCTGTGTCGTCTCTGTGTCGACACAGAGACGGCACAGAGACGACAGAGAGACGACACAGATTCGTCTCTGTGTCGTCTCGTTGTAGCTGTCTGATCTGTTTCGTGGTAGTCTCTGTGTCGTATGTGGTTCGGGGGCTTCTCTTTGTTTTCTAGGTTGAGTCTTCTCTCTTTAGTCTAGTAGTCGTCTCTTTGCCTGCTAGTGGTCGTGTGGGTTTCTTATCTGTGTTGTCTAAGTTTCGTATTGCGGTCGTCTCTCTGTGTCGTCGCGGTGTCGACACAGAGACGACACAGAGACGACACAGAGTCGTCTCTGTGTCTTGTCTGTGTCTGTGTTGTCTCTGTATCGTCTCTTTTTCGTCGTCTCTGTGTCGTCTCGGTGTCGTCTCTGTGTCGTCTCTGGGTCATCTCTGTGGCGTCTCTCTGTGTCGTCTCTGTGTCGAAACAGAGACGACACAGAGTCGTCTCTGTGTCGTCTCTGTGTCGTCTCTGTGTCGTCTATGTGTCGTCTCTGTGTCACAGAGCTGACACAGAGAGTCGTCTCTGTGTCTGTGTCGTCTCTGTGTCGTCTCTGTGTCGTCTCTGTGTCATCGCCTCTGTGTCGTCTCTCTGTCGTCTCTGTGCCGTCTCTGTGTCGTCTCTGTGTCGTCTCTGTGTAGTCTCGCTGTGTCGTCGCGGTTTCGACACTGAGACGACACAGAGTCGTCTCTGTGTCGTCTCTGTGTCTGTGTCGTTTCTGTGTCGACTCTGTGTCTGTGTAGTCTCTGTGTCGTCTCTGTGTCGTCTCTTTGTCGTCGTCTCTGTGTCGTCTCTGTGCCGTCTCGGTGTCGTCTCTTTGTCGTCTCTGTGTCGTCTCTGTGTCGTCTCTCTGTGTCGTCTCTGTGTCCACAAATAGACGACACACATAAAACACAGAGACGACACAGAGTCGTCTCTGTGTCGTCTCTGTGTCTGTGTCATCTCTGTGTCGTCTCTGTGTCGTCTCTGTGTCACAGTGACGAAACAGCGACTACACGGAGACGACACAGAGAGTCGTCTCTATGTCGTCTCTGTGTATGTGTCGTCTCTGTGTCGTCTCTGTGTCGTCGTCTCTGTGCCATCTCTGTGTCGTCTCTGTGTCGTCTCTCTGTGTCGTCTCTGTGTCGACACAGAGACGACACAGAGACAACACAGAGAGTCGTCTCTGTGTCGTCTCTGTGTCTGTGTCGTCTCTGTGTCTGTGTCGTCTCTGTGTCGTCTCTGTGCCGTCTCTGTTTCGTCTCTGTGTCGTCTCTGTGTCGTCTCAGTGTCTTCTCTCTGTGTCGACTCTGTGTCGACGCAGAGACGACACAGAGACGACTCTGTGAGTAGTCTCCGGGTAGTCTCTGTCTCGTCGTCGCGGTGTCGTCTCCGGGTCGTCTCGGGGTCGTCGTCTCGGTGTCGTCTCGGTGTCGTCGCTGTGCCGTCTGTGTGTCGTCTCTGTGTCGTCTCTGTGTCGACACTGTGTCGACACAGAGACGACACAGAGTCGTCACAGAGTCGTCTGTGTCTGTGTCGTCTCTTTTTCGTATCTGTGTCTGTGTCGTCTATGTGTCGTCTCTGTGTCTGGGTCGTCTCTGTGTCGTCTCTGTGTCGTTTCTGTTTCGTCGTCTCTGTGTTATCTCTGTGCCTTCTCTGTGTCGTCTCTCTGTGTCCTCTGTGTCTAGACACAGTGAAGTCACAGATTCGTCTCGGTGTCGTCTCTGTGTCGGTGTGGTCTCGGTGTCATCTCGGTGTCGTCTCTGTGTCTGTTTCGTCTCTGTGTCGTGTCTGTGTCTTCTCTGTGTGGTCTCTGTGTCGTCGTCTGTGTGTGGTCTCTGTGTAGTCTGTGTGCCGTCTCTTTGCCGTCTCTGTGTCGTCTCTGTGTCGTCTCTGTGTCGTCTCTCTGTGTTGTCTCTGTGTCGACACAGAGACGACACACAGTCGTCTCTGTCTCTGTGTCGTATCTGTGTCACAGAGACGACACAGAGCAGACAAAGAGAGTCGTGTCTGTGTCGTCTCTGTGTCTCTGTCATCTCTGTGTCGTCTCTGTGTCCTCTCTGTGTCTTCTCTCTGTGTCGTCTCTGTGTCGAAACAGAGACGACACAGAGACGACACAGAGACGACACAGAGTCGTCTCTGTGTCGTCTCTGCGTCTGTGTCGTCTCTGTGTCGTCTTTGTGTCGTCTCTGTGTCACAGAGACGACACAGAGACGACACAGAGAGTCGTCTCTGTGTCATCTCTGTCTCTGTTTAGTCTCTGTGTAGTCTCTTTGTAGTCTTATCTTTGTCGACGAGTTGCAGTCTAGGGGTAGAAAATGTTTCGGCTCTGGGCCGTCTCGGGGTCGTCTCTCTGTGTCGTCGCTGTGTCGTCTCTGTGTCACAGGGACGACACAGAGTCTACACAGAGAGTCGTCTCGGTGTCGTCGCTGTGTCTGTGTCGTCTCTGTGTCGTCTCTGTGTCGTCTCTGTGTGTCGTCTCTTTGGCCTATCTGTGTCGTTTAAGTGTATTTGAATTCTCAGATTAGTGTCTGTGTATTCGTCTATGAGTATTCTCTGTGTCGTCTCTGTGGCGTCGCTGTGTCGTCTTGGTGTCGTCTCTTTGTCGTCGTCTCTGGGTCGTCTCTGGGTCGTCTCTGTTGCGTCGCTGTGCCGTCTCTGTGTCGTCTCTGTGTCGTCTCTGTGTCGTCTCTGTGCCGTCTCTGTGTCGTCTCTGTGTCGTCTCGGTGTCGTCTCTCTGTGTCGTCTCTGTGTCGACACAGAGATGACACAGAGACGACACAGAGACGACACAGAGACGACACCGAGTGTCGTCTCTGTGTCGTCTCTGTGTCGTCGTCTCTGTGTCTTATCTGTGTCGTCTCTGTGTCGTGTTGGAGTCTTCTCTGTTACGGCGCGTGGTTGTCGTCGCGGTTGCGTCGCTTGCGCTTCTGTGGGACGTCTCGGTGGCGTCTCGGTGTCGTCTGTGGGTGTTCTCTGTGTTTCGTTACTGTGTCGACACAGAGACGACACAGAGACGACACAGAGAGACGACACAGAGACGACACAGAGTCGTCTCTGTGTAGTCTCTGTGTTTGTGTCGTCTCTGTGTCGTCTCTGTGTCTGTGTCGTTTCTGTTTCGTCTCTGTGTCTGTGTCGTCTCTGTGTCGTCTCGGTGTCGTCTCTGTGTCGTCGTCTCTGTGTTGTCTCCGTGTCGTCTCTGTCTCGTCGTCTCTGTGTCGTCTCTGTGTCGTCGCCGTGTCGTATCTGTGTCTTATCTGTGTCATCTCTGTGTCGTCTCTGTGTCGTCTCTGTGTCGATACAGAGACCGTCTCTGTGTCGACACAGAGACGACACAGAGTCGGCTCGGGGTCATCGTGTTGTCGGCTTCTTGTGTGCTTCTCGTGTGGGTCGCTGTGCTGTCTCGTGGTCTGGTGTGTTACGAGAGTGGTTCTTATGTGATTGTCCTCTGTGGTTCGTAAACTTTATTAAACCGTTTAGTCCCATAGGCGGCGCGGGGTCTGCTCTGTGTCTGTGTCGTCTCTGCGTCGTCTCTGTGTCGTCTCTGTGTCGCCTCTGTGTCACAGAGATGAAACAGAGACGACACAGAGACGACACAGAGAGTCGTCTCTGTGTCGTCTCTGTGTCTGTAAAGTCTCGGTGTCGTCTGTGTGTCGTCTCTGTGTAGTCGTCTCTGTGTCTTCTCTGTGTCGTCTCTGTGCCGTCTCTGTGTCGTCTTTGTGTCGTCTCTGTGTCGTCGTCTCTGTGTCGTCTCGGGGTCGTCTCGGTGTCGTCTCTGTTTCGTCTCTGTGTCGTCTCTGTGTTGTCTCTCTGTTTCGTCTCTGTGTCGACACAGAGACGACACAGAGACGACACAGAGTCGTCTCTGTGTCGTCACAGAGACGACACAGAGACGACACAGAGACGACACAGAGAGACGACAAACAGACGACACAGAGTCGTCTCTGTGTCGTGTCTGGGTGTGTGTCGTCTCTGTGTCGTGTCTGGGTCTGTGTCGTCTCTATGTCGTCTCTGTGTCGTCTGTGTGTCGTCTGTGTGTAGTCTCTGTGTCGTCGTATTTGTGTCGTCTCTGTATCGTCTCTGTGCCGTCTCTGTGTCGTCTCTGTGTCGTCTCTGTGTCGTCTTTGTGTCTGGGTCGTTTCTGGGTCTTCTCTGTGTCGGTTTAGGCTCTGTTTAGGTTCTCTGTCGTCTATGGTTCTTCGTCTCTGTGTCGTCTCTGTATCGTCCCTGTGCCGTCTCTGTGTCGTCTCTGTGTCGTGTCTAGGGGTCGTATCTGGGTCGTATCTGTGTGAGGTCTGGTTCGTCGCAGTCTCTTTGTCGTCTCTGTGTCGTATACTTGTATTCTAGGAGTCTTCGTTGCTTTGTCGTCTACGGGTAGTCTCTGTGTTGTCGTCTCTTTTTATGGATTTTGCAGTCGCTGTGTCGTCTCTGTGTCGTCTCTGTGTCGTCTCAGTGTCGTCTCTGTGTCTGTGTCGTCTCTGTGTCATCTCGGTGTCTGGGTCGTCTCGGTGTCGTGTCGGGGTCGTCTCGGGGTCGTCGTCTCTTTGGCGTCTCTGTGTCGTCTCTGTGTCGTCTCTGTGTCGTATCTGTGTCGTCTATGTGTCGTCTGTCTGTGTCGTCTCTGTGTCGACACAGAGACGACACAGAGACGACACAGAGACGACACAGAGTCGTCTCTGTGTCGTCTCTGTGTCTGTGTCGTCTCTGTGTGGTCTCTGTGTGGTGTGTGTGTCAGTGTCATCTCTGTGTCGTCTCTGGATCATCTCTGGGTCGTCTCTGTGTCGTCGTCTCTGTGTCATCGGCGTATCGTCTTTGTGTCGTCGTCTCTTTGTCATATCTTTGTCTTCTATCTTCCGTCTCTGTGTCGTCTCTATTTAGTCTCTGTGTATTCTATCTGTGTCGTCTCTGTGTCGACAACGTGTCGACACTGAGTCGTGTCTGGGTCTGGGTGGTCCCGGTGTCGTCTCGGTGTCGTCTCTGTGTCGTTCTCTCTGTGTCGTCTCGGTTTCGTCTCGGTGCCGTCTCTGGGTCGTCTCTGTGTCGTCTCTGTGTCGTCTCTCTGTGTCGTCTCTGTGTCGACACAGAGACGACACAGAGACGACACAGAGACGACACAGAGTCGTCTCTGTGTCGTCTCTGTGTCGTCTCTGTGTCGTCTCTCTGTGTCGTCTCTATGTCGACACAGAGACGACACAGAGTCGTCTCTGTGTCTGTGTCGTGTCTGTGTCACACAGACGACACCGAGACGACACATAGAGTCGTCTCTGTGTCTCTGTCGTCTCGGTGTCGTCTCTGTGTCTTCTCTCTGTGTCGTCTCTGTGTCGACACAGAGACGACACAGAGACGACACAGAGTCGTCTCTTTGTCGTCACTGTGTCTGTGTAGTCTCTGTGTCGTCTCTGTGTCTGTGTCGTCTCTGTGTCGTCTCTGTGTCGTCTCAGTGTCGTATAAGTGTAGTCTCTGTGTCGTCTTCTCTGTGTCGTCTCTGTATCGTCTCTGTGCCGTCTCTGTGTCGTCTCTGTGTTGTCTGTGTGTAGTCTCGGTGTATGTGTCGTCTCTCTGTAGTCTATGGCTCTGTGGCGTCTCTGTGTGGGGTCTCAGTCGTGTCTGTGTAGTCGGGTCTGTGTCGTCTCTGTATCGTCTCTGTGCCGTCTCTGTGTCGTCTCTGTGTCGTCTCTCTGTGCCGTCTCTGGGTCGTCTCTGTGTCGTGGCTGTGTTGGCGCTTGGTCGTGAGAGTCGCCTTTTCGTCTCCTTTTAGTCTCTGATGCATCGTCGCTGTTTCGTCTACGGTTAGTCTCTTTGTTGTCGTCTCTTTTGCGGCTATGTTCCGTCTCTTTTCCGTCTCGGGTGAGTCGCTGTTTCATCTGTGTGTCTGCTGTGTGTCTGTCTCGTCTCTGTGTCGTCTGTGTGTCTGGGGGGTCTCGGTGTTGTCTCGGTGTAGTTTGGGTGTCGTCATGTCTGTGTCGTCTCTGTGTCGTCTCTGTGTCGTCTCTGTGTCGTATATGGGTCGTCTCTGTGTCGTCTCTCTGTGTGTTATCTGTGTCGACACAGAGACGACACAGAGAAGACACAGAGTCGTCTCTGTGTAGTCTCTGTGTATTTTTAGTCTCTGTGTCGTCTTTGTGTCGTCTCTGTGTCTGTGACATCTCTGTGTCGTCTCTGTGTCGTCTATTTGTTGTCTCTTTGTCGTCTTCTCTGTGTCGTATCTGTGTCGTCTCTGTGTCGTCGTGTCTGTGTGGTCTCTGTGTGTTCTCTGTGCCGTCTCGGTGTGGTCTCTGTGTTGTCTGTGTGTCTTCTCTCTGTTTCGTCTCGGGGTCGACACAGAGACGACACAGAGTCGTCTCTGTGTCTGGGTCGTATCTGTGGCGTCTCTTGGGCGTCTCGGGGGCTTCTTGTGGGCTGCGTGTGTTTGTCGTCTCTCCGTCGTCTCTGTGGTGTCTCTGTGTCGTCTCTGTTTTGTCTCTGTGTGTCGTCTTTATGTCAACACAGAGATGACACAGAGTCGACACAGAGACGACACAGAGTCGTCTCTGTGTCGTCTCTGTGTCTGTGTCGTCTCTGCGTCATCTCTGTGTCGTCTCTGTTTCGCCTCTGTGTCACAGAGATGACACAGAGACGACACAGAGACGACACAGAGAGTCGTCTCTGTGTCGTCTCTGTGTCTTCGTCTGTGTGTTTTCTCTGTGTCGTCTCTGTGCCGTCTCGGTGTCGGCGATGTGGCGTCTATGGGTCGTCGTCTCTGTGTCGTCTCTGTGTCGTCTCGGTACCGTCGCTGTGTCGTCTCTGTGTCGTCTCTGTGTCGTCTCTCTGTTTCGTAACTGTGTCGACACAGAGACGACACAGAGACGACACGAGAGACGACACTGTGACGACACTGTTTTATCTGTGTGTCTTCTCTGTGTCTGTGTCCTCTCTCTGTGTCTCTGTCTCTGTGTAGTGTCTTTGGCATGTCTGTGTCGTCTCTTAGTAGACTCCGTGACGTCTCTGTTCCGTCTCTTAGTCGTCTACTTGCTGTGTCTGTGTCGTCGTCTCGTTTTTGTATCTGTGTCATCTATGTTCCGTATCTTTGTCGTGTCTGTGTCGTGTCTGTGTCTTCTCTCTGTGTCGTCTCTGTGTCGATACAGAGACCGTCTCTGTGTCGACACAGAGACGACACAGATTTGTCTCTGTGTCGTGTCTGTGTCTTTTTCGTCTCTGTGTCGTCTTTGTGTCTGTGTCGTCTATGTGTCGTCTCTTTGTCGTCTCTGTGTCTGCTCTGGGTCGTCGTGTGTGGGTCGGGTGTGTGTCGTCTGTTTGTCTTCTGTTGGGCATGGGGGTGTGGTCACTGTGTCATCTGTGGGTGGTACCTGTGGGTGGGCTGTGGGTCGCCACCGAGACGACACAGAGTCGTCTCTGTGTCTGTGTCGTCTCTGTGTCACAGAGACGACACAGAGACGACACAGAGAGTCGTCTCTGTGTCTCTGTCGTCTCTGTTTGGCGTCTGTTTCTTCTCTCTGTGTCGTCTCTGTGTCGTATCTGTGTCTGTGTCGTCTCTGTGTCGTCTCTGTGTCGTCTCTGTGTCACAGAGATGCCACAGCGACGACTAAGAGTGTCGTCTATGTGTCATCTATGTGTCTGTGTCGACTCTGTTTCGTCTCTATGTCGTCGTCTCTGTGTCGTCTCTGTACCTTCTCTGTGTTGTCTCTGTGTCGTCTCTGTGCCGTCTCTGTGTCGTCTCTCTGTGTGGTCTTTGTGTCGTCTCTGTGTCACAGGGACGACACAGTGACAACACAGAGTCTTCTCTGTATGATCTCGGGGTGGTGTTGGTCGCTTGGTGGTGTGGTTGGGAGCTGGGGGTGATAGTCTCGGGGTCGTGTCTGTGTGGTGTCTGTGCCTGTGTCGTCTTTGTGTCGACACAGAGACGACACAGAGACGACACAGAGTCGTCTCTGTGTCGTCTCTGTGTCTTTGTCTTATATTTGTCGTCTTTGCGTGGTCGTCTCTGTGTCGTCTCTGTTTCGTCTCTGTTCCGTCTCTGTGTCGTCTCTGTGTGGGCTCTGTGTTTTCTCTCTGTGTCGTCTCTGTGTATACACAGATATCACACAGATCCGACAAATAGACGACACAGAGTCGTCTCTGTGTCGTCTCTGTGTCTGTGTCGTCTCTGTGTCGTCTCTGTGTCTGTGTCTTCTCTGCGTCGTCTCTGTGTCGTCTCGGTGTCATCTCTGTGTCACATAGATGACACAGAGAAGACACAGAGACGACACAGAGAGTCGTCGGGGTGGTGTCTCGGTGTGTGGGTCGTCTCGGTGTCGTCGGCGCTGTGTCTTCTCGGTGTCGTCTCTTTGCCGTCGCTGTGTCGTCTCTGTGTCGTCTCTCTGTCGTCGTCTCTGTGTCGTCTCTGTGTCGTCTCTGGGCCGTCTCTGGGTCGTCTCTGGGTCGTCTCTGTGTCGTCTCTCTGTTTCGTCTCTGTGTCAACACACAGACGACACAAAGACCACACAGAGTCGTCTCTGTGTCGTCACAGAGACGACACAGAGACGACACAGAGACGACACAGAGAGACGACACAGAGACGACACAGAGTCGTATCTACACGACACAGAGTCGTCTCTGTGTGTGTGTCGTCTCTGTGTCGTCTCTGTGTCTGTGTCGTGTCGGTGTCTGGGTCGTCTCTGTGTCGTCGTCTAGGTGTCGTCTGTAGATCGTATGTGGGCCATCGCGTTGTCTTATCTGGGTCTTCTCTGACTAGGCTAGGTGTCGTTGTCGTTTAGTTTTAGTGTCAGTGTGTGGGTCGTCTCTGAGTCGTCTCGGGGTAGTCTCTGGGTAGTCGCTGTGTCGTCGTCTAGTTTTAGTATCGGGATATTCCCTGGTTCGTGGCTGTGTAGTCTCGTGTTACTATATGGGGCGACTCTCTGGGCAGTCTCTGTGTCGGCTCGGTGTAGTGGCCGTGTCGTCTCGGTGTCTGTGGCGTCTGTGTGTTGTCTACGTTTCGGGTCTGAGTGGCCTTTTCATATTCTTATCCTTTTATTCGCTTTTTCGTCGTCTCGTGTGGGGGTGGGTTTCGTGACTGTGCCGTCGCGGTGTCTTCTAGGTTTAGTCTCGGTGTCTGCGCTGTGTCGGTGTCGTCTCTGTGCCGTCTCAGTGTCTGTTTCGTCTCTGTGTCGTCTCTGTGTCGTGTCTGTGTGGTCGTCTGTGTGTCGTCTCTGGGTCTTCTCTGTGTCGTCTCTGGGTCGTATCTTGGTCGTATATGTGTCGTCTCTCTGTGTCGTATCTGTGTCGACACAGAGAAAACACAGAGTCGACAAAGAGTCGTCTCTGTGTCGTCTCTCTGTGTCGTCTCTGTGTCGACACAGAGATGACACAGAGACGAAACAGAGACGACACAGAGTCGTCTCTGTGTCGTCTCTGTGTCTGTGTCGTCTCTGCGTCGTCTCTGTGTCGTCTCTGTTTCGCCTCTGTGTCACAGAGATGACACAGAGACGACACAGAGACGACACAGAGAGTCGTCTCTGTGTCGTCTCTGTGTCGTCTCTGTGTTATCGTCTCTTTGTCGTCTCTGTGTCATCTCTCTGCCTTCTCTGTGTCGTATTTGTGTCATGTCGTGGTTGTCGTCTATTTTTCTTAGCGCGGCCGGCTATGTGTCGTCTCTGTGCTGTCTCGTTTTTGTCTATGTTTCGTCTCTGTTTGTCGACTCGGTGTCGACACAGATACGATACAGAGACGAAACCGAGTCGTCTCGGTGTCGTCACAGAGACGTCACAGAGACGACACCCAGACGACCCAGAGACGACACAGAATCGTTTCTGTTTCGTCTCTTTATATGTGCCGTCTGGGTTTCGGCTAGGGCTCTGTTTTTACACTGTCTCGTCTCTTGTTCTTTTTCGTCTAGGGTGGGGCTCCGTTGAGTCGCGGTTGCTGCGTCGCGTTTTCGTATACGTTGCGGCGTGTTTGCGTCGTCGCGTTTTCGTCGCTGTGTTGTATATTGTTAATCGCTGTGTTGTCTTTGTGTCGTCTATGTTTCGGCTCTCTGTGTTTGCTCTCTGTGTAGTCTCGGGGTCATCTCTGTGTCTCGGCCGTCTCTGAGTCGTCTCTTTGTCGTCTCTGTGTCGTCTCTGTGTCGTCGTCTCTGTGTCGTCTCTGTGTCGTCTCTGTGCCGTCTCTGTGTCATCTCTGGGTCTTCTCTGTGTCGTCTCTCTGTGCCGTCTCGGTCTCATGTCTGGGTGGTGGCTGTTTCATCTGTGTGTCTGGGTCGTCTCCGTGTCGTCTCCGAGTCGCCTCGGTTTCTTCCGGTCTGTGTCGTCTACGTGTCGTGTCTGGGTAGGCGGCTCGTGGTAGTATATGTGGAGGCTCTGTGCCGTCTCTGTGTCGTGTCGGTTTCGTGTCTGGTTAGCATCTGTGTCTGGGTCGTCTCTGTGTAGTATCTGTGTCTGTATCGTCTCTGTGTCGTCTCTGTGTCGTTTCTGTGTCGTCGTCTCTGTGTCGTCTCTGTGCCGTCTCTGTGTCGTCTCTGTGTCGTATCTTTGTCGTCTCTGTGTCGTCTCTCTGTGTCGTAACTGTGTCGACACAGAGACAAAACAGAGACGACACAGAGTCGTCTCTGTGTCGTCTCTCTGTGTCGTCTCTGGGTCGACACAGAGTTGACACAGAAACGACCCTGATACAACACTGTGTCGTCTCGTGGTCTTGTATGGAGCGGTGGCGTCGCTGCGTCATAGCGGTGTCGTGGCGGTGGAGGCGCTGTGTCACAGAGATGAACCCGAGACGTCACCGTGTAGACCCCCAGAGTCGTCGCTGTGTCGTCTCTGTGTCGTCTCTGTGTCGTCGTCTCTGTGTCTTATCTGTTTCGTCTCTGTGCCGTCTCTGTGTCTTCTCTGTGTCGTCTCTGTGTCGTCGTCTCTGTGTCGTCTCTGTGTCGTCTCTGTGCCGTCTCGGTGTGGTCTCTGTGTCGTCTCTGTGTGGTCTCTGTGTTTCGTCTCGGTGTCGACACAGAGACGACACAGAGTCGTCTCTGTGTCGTCACAGAGACGACACAGAGACGACACAGAGACGACACAGAGTCGTGTCTGTGTCGTCTCTGTGTCGGTGTCGTCGCTGTGTCGTCTCTGTGTCTGTGTCGTCTCTGTGTCCTCTCGGGGTCGGTGTGGTCTCTGTGTGGTCTCCGTGTCGTCTCTGGTTCGTCGGCTCGGTGTAGTCTAAGTGTCGGCTTGGTGTCGTCGTCTGGGTGTCGTCTCGATGTCGTCTCTGTGACGTCTCAGTATCGTCTATGTGTCGTCTAGGTGTCGTCTCTGTGTCGTCTCTCAGTGTCGTCTCGGTGTCGATACAGAGACGACACTGTGACGACACCAAGTCGTCACTGTGTCATCTCGGTCTCTGTTTCTTTGCGTTTTCATGTCGGTGTCGTTGTCATCTCGGTGTCGTTTATTTGTCGTCGTCTCTTATCAGGAGTTTTGCCATCTCTGTGTCTGTGTCGTCTCTGTTTCGTCTCTGGTTCTGAGTCGTCTCTTTGTCGTCTCTGTGTCGTCTCTGTGTGTCGTCTCTTTGTCGTCTCAGAGTCCACAAAGAGTCGACACAGAGAGAACACAGAGTCGTCTCTGTGTCGTCTCTGTGTCTGTGTCGTCTCTGTTTCGTCTCTGTGTCGTCTATGTGTCTTTGACGTCTCTGTGTCGTCTCTGTGTCGTCTCTGTGTCGTCTTCGGTGGGGCGTCTCTGTGTCGTCTCTTTGCCGTCTCTGTGTGGTCTCGGGTGGTTCGCGGTTGAAACTCGGGTGGGTCTCTCTGGTGCGGCGCGGGGCCACAGTTTCTCCACTGTTTTTCGTCTCGGTTTCGTGGCTTGTGCGTTGTCGTCTAGTTGTCGGCTCTGTGTCCGATAGGTGGCGTCGTCGCTGTTTCGGGTCTGTGCCGTCTCGGTGTCGTCTCTGTGTCGTCTCTGTGTCGTCTCTGTGTCGTCTCTCTGTGTCGTCTCTTTGTCGACACAGAGACGACACAGAGAGTCGTCGCTGTGTCGTCTCTGTGTCTGTGTCGTCTCTGTGTCGTCGTCTCTGAGTCATCTCTGTGTCGTCTCTGTGTTGTCTCTGTGTCGTCTCTGTGTCGTCTCTCTTTGTCTTCTGTGTTTCGACACTTATATTACAACGTGACGACACAGAGTCGTCTCTGTGTCGTCTCTTTGTCTTCTCTTTGTCGTCTATGTATCATCTCTGTGTCACAGAGACGACAAAGAGAGTCGTCTCTGTGTCGTCTCTGTGTCTGTGTCGTCTGTGTGTCGTCTCTGTGTCGTCTCTATGTTGTCGTCTCTGTGTCGTCTCTGTGTCGTCTCTGTGCCGTGTCTTTGTCGTATCTGTGTCGTCTCTTTGTCGTCTCTCTGTGTCGTCTCTGTGCCGACACAGAGATGACACAGAGACGACACAGAGACGACACAGAGTCGTCTCGGTGTCGTATCTGTGTCGGTGTCGTCTCTGGGTCGTCTCTGTGTCTGTGTTGTCTCTGTGTCGTCCCTTTGTCGTCGTCTCTGTGTCGTCTCTGTGCCGTCTTTGTGTCATCTCTGTGTCGTCTCTGTGTCGTCTCTGTGTCGTCTCTCTGTGTCGTGTCTGTGTGGACACAGAGACGACCCAGAGACAACACAGAGACGACACAGAGTCGTCTCTGTGTCGTCTCTGTCTCTGTGCCGTCTCTGTGTCGTCTCTGTGGCCCCGAGAAGACACGAAGATTACAATGTGTTACATCTCTTTTTAGTCGCTGTTTATGTGTCGTCGCGGTTTAGTCGTAGAGGTGCCGTCTCGGTTTGGGGGCTTTGTCGTCTCTGTGTCGTCTCTGTTTCATCAAAGAGACGACACAGAGTGTCGTCTAGGTGTCGTCTCTGTGTCGGTTGCTTCTCTGGGTCGTCTATGTTTGGTCTAGGTGCCATCGTTGTCTCGTCGCCTCAGTGTCGTCGCATTGTCTTCTCTGTGCCGTCTCTTTGTCGTCTTTGTGTCGTCTCTGTGTCGTCTCAGTGTCTTCTCTCTGGGTCGTCTCTGTGTCGACATAGAGACGACACAGAGACGACACATTGAGTCGTCTCCGTGTCGTCTCTGTATCGTCGTCTCTGTGTCGTCTCCGTGCCGTCTCTGTGTCGTCTTTGTGTCGTCTCTGTGTCGACACAGAGACGACACAGAGAGACGACACAGAGACGACACAGAGACGACACAGAGACGACACAGAGATGACACAGAGACGACACAGAGACGACACAGAGAGTCGTCTCCGTGTCGTCTCTGTGTCGTCGTCTCTGTGTCGTCTCTGTGCCGTCTCTTTGTCGTCTCTGTGTCGTCTCAGTGTCGACACAGAGACGACACAGAGAGACGACACAGAGACGACACAGAGACGACACAGAGACGACACAGAGATGGCACAGAGACGACACAGAGACGACACAGAGAGTCGTCTCTGTGTCGTTTCTGTGTCTGTGTCATCTCTGTGTCGTCTCTGTGTCGTCTCTGTGTCGTCCCTGTGTCTTCTATGTGTCGTCGGCTCTGTGTCGTCTCTGTGTAGTGTATTTGCCGTCTCTGTTTCGTCTCTGTGTCGTGACTGTGTCATCTCTGTGTCTTCTCTCTGTGTAGTGGCTGTGTCGTCTCTGGGTCCTCTATGTGTCGTCTCTGTGCCGTCGCTGTGCGGTCTCTGTGTCGTCTCTGGGTTGTGTTGTTTTGATCTCGGGTGTGGGGATGGTGGTCGCCAAAGAGTCGACACAGAGTCGTCTCTGTGTCGTCTCTGTGTCTGTTTCGTCTCTGTTTCTGTGTCGTCTCTGTGTCGCCTCTGTGTCACAGAGACGACACAGAGTGTCGGCTCTGGGTGGTCTCTGTGTCCGTGTCGTCTAGGGGTCGTCTCTGGTTAGTCGTCTCTTTGTCGTCTCGGTGTCGGCTCTGGGCCTTCTCTGGGTCGTGTCTGTGTCGTCTCTGTGTCGTCTCTGTACCGTCTCTCTGTGTCGACACAGAGACGACAGAGAGACGACACAGAGTCTTCTCTGTGTCGTCTCTGTGTCTGTGTCGTGTCTGGCTCGTCCGTTTGTGGTCTCTGTGTCGTATTTGTGTCTTTGTCGTCTCTGTGTCGTCTCTGTGTCGTCGTCGCTTTGTCGTCTCTGTATCATCTCTTTGTCGTCTCTGTGACCTCTCTGTGTCGTCTCTGTTTCATCTCTCTGTTTCGTCTCGGTTTCGACAAAGAGACGACCCAGAGACGACACAGAGACGACACAGAGTCGTCTCTGTGTCGTCGCGGTGTCTGGGTCGTCGCTGTGTCGTCTCTGTGTCACCGAGCCGACTCAGTGACGACACAGAGAGTCGTCTCTGTGTCGTCTCTGTGTGTGTTTCGTCTTTGTGTCGTCTCTGTGTCGTCTCTGTGTCGTCGTCTCTGTGTCGTCTCTGTGTCGTCTCTGTGCCGTCTCCGTGTCGTCTCTGTGTCTTCGTCTCTGTGTCGTCTCTTTTATCATCTCTGTGTCGTCTCTGTGTCGTCTATGTGTCGTCTCTGTTTCATCTCTGTGTCGTCTCTCTGTGTCGTCTCTGTGTCGATACAGAGACGACACAGTGACGACACAGAGTCGTCTCTGTGTCGTCTTTGTGTCTGTGTCGTCTCTGTTTCATCTCTGTGTCTGTGTCGTCTCTGAGTCGTTTCTGTTTAGTAGTCTATGTGTAGTCTCTGTGTCGTCGCTGTATCTGTGTCGTCTCTGTGTCGTCTATGGGGCTGGGTCGTCTCTTTGTCGTCTCTGTGTCGTCTCTCTGTGTCGACTCTGTGTCGACACAGAGTAGACACAGAGACGACACAGAGAGAACTCAGAGTCGTCTCTGTGTCGTCTCTGTGTCTGTGTCGTCTCTGTGTCGTCTCTGTGTCGTCTCTGTGTCTATGTCGTGTCTTGGTCGTCGAGGATTCGGCTGTTGGTCGTAGGCTCGGTGTCGTCTGGGTGGCCTCTCTGTGGCGTCGCTGTGTCGTCTCTGTGTCGTCTCTGTGTCATCTCTGTGTCGTCTCTCTGTTTCGTCTAGGGGTCACTGCGCCGAGTCAGAGTCTCATCTCTGTGTCGTCGGTGAGTCTGGTTCTACTGGTTGTCGTCTCGTGGTAATCTAGGTATCTGCTTCTAGGTTTAATGTAGGGGCCGTAGCGGTGTCGTCTCTGCATCTTGGCGGGGCCGTCTCGCTGTCGTTTCTCTGTGTTGTCTCTATGTCTACACATAGACGACACACAGATCACAAAGAGAGTACTGTCAGTTTCGTCTCGGTGTATGGGTGGTGTCGGGGGAGTCGGCTCGGTGTGATCTCTGTGCCGGCTCTGTGTCGTCTGTGTGTCGTCTCTGTGTCGTCGTCTCTGTGTGTCGTCTCTGTTTCGACACAGCGACGACAAATAGAAGACAAAGAGTCGTCTCTGTGTCGTCTCTGTGTCGTCTCTGTGTCGTCTATGTGTCGTCTCTGTGTCACAGAGACGACACAGAGAGTCGTCTCTGTGTCATCTCTGTCTCTGTGGCGTCTCTGGGTCGTCTCTGTGTTATCTCTGTGTCGTCGTGTCTTTGTCTTCTATGTGTAGTCTCTGTGACGTGTCTTTGTCATAAA
This sequence comes from Artemia sp. Qi Xiang Cuo, assembly GCF_049724085.1. Classification (NCBI taxonomy): domain Eukaryota; kingdom Metazoa; phylum Arthropoda; class Branchiopoda; order Anostraca; family Artemiidae; genus Artemia; species Artemia sp. Qi Xiang Cuo. Next base: position 31,260,511 of record NC_142811.1, read on the forward strand.
TGTCTCGTGTATTTTTCGTCTCTCGGTGTCGTCTCGGTGTCGACACAGAGATGACACAGAGAATACACAGAGACGACAAATAGTCGTGTCGGTGTGGTCTCTGTGTCTGTGTCGTCTCTGTGTCGTCTCTGTGTCTGTGTTGTCTCTGTGTCGTCCCTTTGTCGTCGTCTCTGTGTCGTCTCTGTGCCGTCTGTGTGTCATCTCTGTGTCGTCTTTGTGTCGTCTCTGTGTCGTCTCTCTGTGTCGTGTCGGTGTGGTCACAGAGACGACCCAGAGACAACACAGAGACGACACAGAGTCGTCTCTGTGTCGTCTCTGTGTCTGTGTCATCTCTGTGTCGTCTCTGTGTCACAGAGACGACACGGAGACGACACAGAGAGTCGTATCTATGTCGTCTCTGTGTCTGTGTCGTCTCTGTGTCGTCGTCTCTGTGCCGTCTCTGTGTCGTCTCTGTTTTGTCGAGGTGTCAACACATAGTCTACACAGATAGTAGTCGATGTGTCGTATAAGTGTCTGTGTCGTGTCTGTTTAGTCTCTGTGTCGTCTCTGTGTCGTCTGTGTGTCGTCGCCTCTGTGTCGTATCTGTGTCGTCTCTGTGCCGTCTCTGTGTCGTCTTTGTGTCGTCTTGGTGTCGTCTCAGGGTAGTGTCTCTAGGTCGTCTCTGGGTGGACAGATAGACGACCCAGAGACGACACAGTGAGTCATCTCCGTGTCGTCTCTGTATAGTCGTCTCTGTGTCGTCTCCGTGTCGTCTCTGTGTCGTCGTCTCTTTGTCGTCTCTGTGTCGTCTCTTTGTCGTCTCTGTGTCGTCTCTGTGTCGCCACAGCGACGACACATAGACGACACAGAGAAGACACACAGACGACACAGAGACGACACAGAGATGGCACAGAGACGACACAGAGACGACACAGAGAGTCGTCTCTGTGTCGTATCTGTGTCTGTGTCATCTCTGTGTCGTCTCTGTGTCGTCTCTGTGTCGTCTCTGTGTCATCTATGTGTCGTCGTCTCTGTGTCGTCTCTGTGTAGTGTCTGTGCCGTCTCTGTGTCGTCTCTGTGTCGTGTCTGTGTCGTCTCTGTGTCTTCTCTCTGTGTCTTGTCTGTGTCGTCTCTGTGTCGTCTCTGTGTCGTCTCTGTGCCGTCTCTGTGTCGTCTCTGTGTCGTCTCTGTGTCGTCTCTGTGTCGTCTCTCTGTGTCATCTCTTTGTAGACAAAGAGACGACAAAGAGTCGTCTCTATTTCATCGCTGTGTGTGTGTCGTCTCTGTGGCTGTGTCGTCTCGGTGGCGGAGCGGTGTCCCAGAGACGACACAGAGAGTCGTCTCTGTGTCGTCGCGGGGTCTTTGTCGGCTCTGTGTCGTCGCTGTGTCGTCGTCTCTGTGTCGTCTCTGTGTCGTCTCTGTTCCTTCACCGTGTCGTCTCTGTGTCGTATCTGTGTCGTCTCTGTACCGTCACTCTGTGTCGACACAGATACGACAGAGTGACGACACAGAGTCGTCTCTGTGTCGTCTCGGTGTCTGTGTGGTCTCTGGGTCGTCTCTGTGTCGTCTCTGTGTCGTCTCTGTGTCTGTGTCATCTCTGTGTCGTCTCTGGGTCATCGTCTCTGTGTCGTCTGTGTGGGTTCTGGTTGCGGTGTGGGTGTGGGGTCGGGTTGTTGTGGGTGTGGTCTCTGTTCGGACTTTGTGTCGACACAGAGACGACACAGAGAAGACACAGTGACGACACAGAGTCGTCTCTGTGTCGTCTCTGTGTCTGTGTCGTCTCTGTGTCGTTTCTTTGTCAAAGAGACGAACCAGATAAGACAAAGATAGTCGTCTGTGTGCCGTCTCTGTGTCTGGTTCGGGTTTGCGTCGTCTCTGTGTCGTCTCTGTGTCGTCGTCTCTGTGTCGTCTCTGTGTCGTCTCTGTGCCGTCTCTGTGTCGTCTCTGTGTAGTCTCGGTGTCGTCTCTCTGTGTAGTCTCTGTGTCGACACAGAGACGACACAGAGACGACACAGAGTCGCCTCTGTGTCTGTGTCGTCTCTTTGTCACAGAGACGACACAGATACGACACAGAGACGACACAGAGAGTCGTCGCTGTGTCGTCTCTGTGTCTGTTTCGTCTCTGTGTCGTCTCTGTTTCGTGTCTGTGTCGTCGTGTCGTGGTGGGGTCGGTAACGTCTCTGTGTCATGTGTGTGTGGTCTCTGTGTCGTCTCTGTGTCGTCTCTGTGTCGTCTCTGTGTCACAGAGACGACAAAGAGACGACACATAGACAACAAAGAGAGTCGTCTCTGTGTCGGGTAGGTGTCTGTGTCGTCTCTGTGTCGTCTCGGTGTCGTCGTCGCTGTGTTGTCTCTGTGTCGTCTCTGTGCCGTCTCTGTGTTGTCTCTGTGTCTTGGCGGGTTGGTGTCTGGGTGTGGCCTCGGTGTCGTAACATTAACGAAACAGAGACGACACATAGTCGTCTCTGTGTAGGCGATGTGTCTGTGTCATGTATGTGTGTTCTCGTTGGGTTGTGGTTGTCGTATCCTGTCCGTCTCTGGGTGGTGGGGGTTGCTGCTCTTTGTGGGGTCTCGGTGTCGTCTCTGTGTCTACACAGAGACGACACAGAGTCGGCTCGGTGTCGTGTCTTAGTCTTTGTCATCTCTATTTCATCTCGGTGTCTTTTTCATCTCTGTTTTGTCTATCTGTAGTCTATTAGTCGTTTCTGTGTCGTCTGTGTGTCGTCGTGTCTGTGTCGGCTCTGTGTCGTCTCTGTGCCCACTCTGTTTCGTCTCTGGGTCGTCTCTGTGTCGTCTCTCTGTGTCGTCTATTTGACGACACAGAGACGACACAGAAATGACACAGAGTCGTCTGTGTTTCGTCTCTTTGTTTGTGTCGTCGCTGTGTCTGTGTCGTCTCTGTGTGGTGTCTGTGTCGTGTATGGATTGTCGTTTGGGTTTCGTCTCTGTACCGTCCCTGTGTCTTCTCTGTGTCGTCTCTCTGTGTCGTCTCTGTGTCGACACAGAGACGACACAGAGACGACAGAGAGACGACACAGAGTCGTCTCTGTGTCGTCTCTTTGTCTGTGTCGTCTCTGTGTCTGTGTCGTCTCTGTGTCGTTTCTGTGTCTGTGTCGTCTCTGTGTCGTCTTTGTGTCGTCTCTGTGACACAGAGACGACACAGACACAGAGACGACACAGAGACGACACAAATACAACACAGAGACGGCACAGAGACGACACCGACACTACCCCGAGACGACGACCCCGAGACGACAAAGCGAAGACACAGAGACGTCCCAGACACAGAGACGACACCGAGCCGACACAGACACAGAGACGACTCTGTGTCGTCTCTGTGTCGTCTCTGTGTCGTCTCTATGTCAACACAGAGACAACACAGAGAGACGACACAGAGACTACACAGAGACTGCACAGAGTCTACAACGAGACTACAAAGATACGACTACCCATAGACGACACAGATACGACACACAGACGACACAGAGACGACACAGAAACACAGACGACACAGTGACGACTCTCAGTGTTCGTCTCTGTGTAGTCTCTGTGGCACAGCGTAGGCCCAGAACAGACCCAGAGACGACAGAGACACAGTTAAGACACAGTGAGAAGACACAGAGACGACACATAAACGACACAGAGACGGAACAGAGACGACTAAGAGACCATGACCCAGAGACGACACAGAGACGACAAAGAGACGATACAGAGACGACACAGACACAGCGACGACACAGAGACGACTCACTGTGTCGTCTCTGTGTAGTGTCTGTGTCGTCTCTGTGACACAGAGACGACTCAGTGTCATCTCTGTGTTGACACAGAGACGACACAGAGAGAAGACACAGACACGACACATAGATGGCACCGAGCCGACACAGCGACGACACCTAGACGACACAGATACGCCAACGACTCGACGACACAGAGACGACACAGACAGAACAAACAGAGACGACCCCGAGATGTTTACGAGACGACACAGCGCCGACACAGACACGACGACACCGAGACTACAGAGAGACGACACTGAGACCACCCAGAGATAACACCGAGACGACAAACAGACGAAACAGAGACGACACAGACACAGAGACGAAACAGATACCGAGACCACACAGAGACGACTCTGTGTCGTCACAGTGTCTTCTTTGTGTCGTCTCTGTGGCGACACAGAGAGACGACACAGAGACGACACAGAGACGACACAGAGACGACGACACAGAGACGCCACTGAGACGACACAGAGACGACGACACCGAGACGACAGAGAGACGACACAGAGACGACACCGAGACGACACAGACACGACACCTACACAGACACGACAAAGCGACGACTCTCTGTGTCATCTCTTTGTCGTTTCTGTGAAACAGAGTCGACACAGAGAGGACACAGACCCCGAGATGACACCGAGACGACTCTATGTCGTCTCATTGGAGTCTCTGTGTCGACACAGAGACGACACAGAGAGACGACACAGAGACGACACAGAGACAACACAGAAACGGAACAGAGAAGACACAGAGACGACACAGAGCCGACCACACAGATACGACACAGATACGACACAGACACAGAGACGACACAAACACAGAGACGACACAGAGACGACTCTCTGTGTCGTCTCTGTGTCGTGTCTGTGTCGTCTCTGTGACACAGAGATGACGTCTCTGTGTCGTTTCTGTGTCGTCTCTGTGTCGTCTCTTTGTGTCGTCTCTGTGTCGACACAGAGACGACACAGAGACGACGACACAGAGACGACACAGAGACGACACAGACACAGAGACGACTCTGTGTCGTCTCTGTGTCGTCTCTGTGTCATCTCTGTGTCGACACAGAGACGGCACAGAGACGACACAGACACAGAGACGACACCGAGACAGAGACGACACAGAGACGACTCTGTGTCGTCTCATTGTCGTCTCTGTGTCGACACAGAGACGACCCACATATCAGACACCCAGAAGAAACAAATACGACACCGAGCAGAACCACAGAAGACAACGATCAGACGACAAAAATAAGACACCCACACGACACAGACACCGAGACGACTCTGTGTAGTCTCTGTGTCATCTCTGTGTCGTCTCTGTGTCATCTCTGTGTCGACAAAGAGACGACACAGAGACGACACAGAGACGACACAGAGACGGCACTGAGACGACATAGAGTCGTCACAGAGATGACTCTGTGTCGTCTCTGTGTCGTCTCTGTGTTGACACAGAGACGACACAGAGAGACGACACAGAGACGACACAGAGACGGCCCAGAGTCGACACAGAGACGACACAGAGCAGACACCGAGACGACCCAGAGACGACACAGAGACGACGACCCAGAGACGACACAGAGACGACACCGAGACTAAACAGACCCAGAGACGACTCTCTGTGTCGTCTCTGTGTCGTCTCTGTGACACAGAGACAACACAGAGACGACACAGACACAGAGACGACACTGAGACTAGAAAGACAGAGAGACGACACAGAGACGACACTCTGTGTCGTCTTTGTGACACAGAGACGACACAGAGACGACACTGCCACGTCTCTGTGTCGTCTCTGTGTCGACACAGACGACACCGAGAGACGACACAGAGACGACACAGAGACGACACAGAGTCGTCTTTGTGTCGTCTCTGTGTCTGTGTCGTCTCTGTGTCACAGAGACGACACAGAGACGACACAGAGACTCGAGGAACGAAGAACGGATTGATAAGATCCAAGTAGGTAGTGAATATGATTCTGCCTCAGGCAATTGGTTACCGTCAGATCTTTCAGGACAATATCAGCTACCAAGTCATATAGAGCTGATGGCCCAGACTCATCAAGTAGCCAGTGGATTTGGTTCTTCGCATAACTATGGTCTTTCATACCAGACTGGTCTCACATCAGGTGTCAGACCGTCTGACCTGTCAGATAGATATCAACTACCGAGTGGTATAGAACAAATTGGTAATCATTATCAAGTAGGTTGCAGATATGAGTCAGACTATCATTTGCCATCCAAATTTAATACCCGATTGAAACCAGTGGATATTTCAAATAAATATCAAATTATGAGATCTAAAAAACAAATCAATTGGAATAATCAAGTAGGTAATGGATACGATAGCTCATTGGAATGTCAGCCATCACCTCATCCCGGTCTCCAATCGAATTTCAAACCAGTCAAAGGAGAACGCACATCAGCCCCATCTACTTTAGCTTGCATAACAATCCATGGTATGCAGTTGAATTACAAGTATACCAACGTGGCTTGCAATTTTACAGTTGACTGCCGCTTAGACTTGAAAAAAATAGCCGAAAGGCAGAATAATCTTTGTCTTTTTCGGGACATGTTACATCTCTTGCTAAGAAAACCTTTGGCATCTGCCACTTTTCGACAAAACGGAGGGGCTTCCGTACATGGCATGTTTCCACCAGAGAAGGCGAAAAAAATATGCCACCGGTTTGCGAGAATAGTTCAAAGGACTGGTTTCAACTGCCACTTTTGAAGATTTGCAATAACAAATATGGCAATTTCCACCAAAGTACCGTTCAAATTAACAGAGAGTCTTTATTCCGATCTTATGGGTCTTGACATCTCAAATGGTGTAACAGTTAGAAAATGTGAGAGCAAACCTGGGATTTCCATTGAAATTAACCAAACTATAAAATTAACCGTTAATACAAATGGCGCTATTTTATTTAAAGGAAAAAGTCTTGCCAGCTTTAAGTCTGGCCTGAAAAAGATTTATCCGTACCTGTGGAATGCACGCAAAACCGACTGAGAGAACCAAACGTGAAAAAAAATTTCTGTTATCCTCTAAGTCTAAAAGATGAATTTTACATAAAGGCTCGATCATCGAATAAATCTGAAACTAAGTAAAGGACAATTATGCCCTCAGGGCAAGGGTTTTAAGTTGTGCCCTGGGGGCATATAAGGTTTTTTATAGAAGGCGTTGTCGTATAAACTTCAAAAAGGGCTAGTTCGATTGAAAATTCAAAGGGATGGTGCCCTTTTTAATAGTCGAAAGTGATTGGAAGGCAACTAGCCCCCCCACGCCCATCGTTTCCCCAAACACATCCAATCAAAATTTTGAGATAGCCATTTTGAAAAGAAAGAAAAAAAAAATGCCGTTTAGGCAGAATGTTGTAGTAGCTGCCACTTTTCTTGTTTTTCAAGCCAATATATTTCCCTTGCTGTTCAAGCCAAGGGACAGAAAGTTTCCTATACAGGGGTTTCGGACAAGGCGGTTCTAATGGTGTACTTTTTTTTGAAATGACTCTTTTTTTCGGAGTTATGGGTTTTTATATTTCTTATCATTGGACGTGATCGTCTCTTACTAAGTTGCTAGCTACCGCTGCAACCCGGATCTTCGAAACCTTGAAACCGGAACCTGATCTAAACCTTTGAAACCTTTACTCCTGATCTAACATCCAACCAACTACTAACCTCCCTTCCCACTTCAACCACACTAATATTGTTCTTACAGATAGCACTAATCACTTTAATAGACTAATCACTTAAATATACGATATAAGGATAGAACCTTCGCTAAAGCTTTTATATTGCCTGAATTAAAGGTCTGTTTTAATCAGAGGCAACGCTATAGCGTTGCCTATAGCAAACACCATACGGTTCCAGTGTTTTATTAATATTTATTATTTTTTTTTCCAAGAGGCACTTCATATGGAAGGGGTCGTCGTACAAAATTCAAAGGGGGCTCATTCGATTGGAAATCCAGAGTTCTAGTGCCCTTTTTAAGGGTCAAAAGTAATTGGAAGGCAACTAACACCCCTTCCACGCCTTTCATTTCCCCAAACAAATCCAATCAACATTTTGAGATAGCTATTATTGCCATTATCTGATGCATTTAGGGTGTGGAGAGGGGGAGGCTACTTGCCCTCCAATCTCTTTTGACTCTTAAAAATTGAACGAGAACTTTCAATTTCAAATCAAATGAGTCTTCTCTGAAGTTTATATGAGCATCCCTTCCATAAGAAAAATATATGCCCCCAGAGCATTACTTACAACACCTGCCTGCGGGCCTTGGGGGGTTGCGTCGACACAGGAGTTTTTTTTATTTGACCTTTGAACTAATTTTAATGAAATTGCTATTTTAACAATTTTATCGGATGGGCTTGGGGAAAATGGGGGTGTGGGGGAGGGGGGCGGGCTAGTTGCCCTCGTATATCTTTTGACTCTTAAAAAGTGAACTAGAACTTTGAATTTCCAATCAAATGAGCGCTCTATAAATTTTATACGAGCATCCCTTTCATAGGAATCATAGATGCCTTTAGGGCATTACTTAGAACGCCTTCCCCCGGGCATTGGGGGATTGTATCGGCACCGTTCAATGGTTCTTATCCGACCATCGAACTATTTTTAACAAAATGTCTATCTTAAAATTTTCATCAGATGGTTTTGGTAAAAGAAGACGGGGTCGGGGGGCTAGTTGCCCTCGGATCTCTTTTGACTATTAAAAATTGAACTTGAACTTTCAATTTCCAATTAAATGAGTCATCTCTGAAGTCTATACGAGCATCCCTTTCATGAGAACCATATGTACCCCAGGGCATAATTTACAACACCTGCCCTTGGGCCCAGGGGAGCTGTGTCGACCCCGGGGTTTTTGTTTATATGTTCTTTAAAATATTAAAAAAAAATGCTATGTCAAAGTTTTTATCAGATGGGTTGGGTTTGAGGAAAAAAGGGCATGGAGGGGAGGGGCTAGGTACCCTCCAATCTCTTTTGACTTTTGAAAAGTGAACTAGAACTTTCAATTTCCAATCAAATGAGCCCTCTTTGAAGTTTATACGAGCATCCCTACCAAAAGAACCATATATACCCCCAGGGCATAACTTAAAATGCCTGCCCCCGGCCATGGGGGGTTCTGTCTACACCGGAGCTTTTGTTATATAATCTTTGAACTATTTATAACAAAATAGCTGTCAAAAAATTTTTATCGGATGCATTTGGGAAAAAATGACTTGGGGGGGGGCTGGTTACCCTCCGATATCTTTTGACGCTTAAAAAGTGAACTAACACTTTCAATTTCCAATCAAATGAGCCCACTCTGAACTTTATACGAGCATTCCTTCCATAAGAACCATATATGCCCCCAGGGCATAACTTATAACCTGAAGACTGTGGGGGAGTGTCCGTCTCAAAGATATAATTTCCAGATATTTCAACTACGTTGAACAAAATGTGTATCTCAAAATTTTTATTGTATGTGTTTGGGGAAAAGGTGGGCATGAGAGGGGGGTTATTTGCCCTCCAATCACTTTAGACTAACAAAAAGGGCACTAGCCCTTTCAATTCCCAATCGAATGAACCTATTATGATGTTTCTACGACAAAGCTTTCTATAGAAACCTTATTTGCCCCTCAGGGCATAACTTATAACCCTTGCCCTGGGAGCTGTGGGGGAAGTCACCTCCTCAAAAACATAATTTCTATCTGGAAATCACATACATAGAACATAATGGCTATCTCAAAATGATGATTGGATGTCTTTGGGGAAATGAAAGGCTTGGAAGGGGTGTTAGTTGCCTTCCAATCACTTTTGACCCTGAAAAAGGGTCAAACTCTAGAACTCTAGATTTCCAATAGAATTAGCCCCCTTTGAAGTTTATACGACGACCCCTTTTATAAGAAGTGCCTCTAGGGAAAAAAATAATAACAAATAATTATAAATCATTGGAGCCGTATGGTCTTAACTATACAACAGACCTTTGATTCAGGCAATATAAAAGCTTTAACGAAGGTTCTATCCTTACATCGTATAATATAGTGATTAGTGCATTAAAGTGATTAGTACTATCTGTAAGAACAATATTGGTGCGGTTGAAGTGGGAAGGGAGGTTAGTAGTTGGTTGGATGTTAGATCAGGAGTAAAGCAGAGTTTTGTCTTATCCCTATTTATGTTAGTTATTTTGATAGACTCTTTCCTAAAGAACACGGCAAAGGCTATGGGAGTACATGCAGTCAAATTTGAAGGTTAAATTCTCCTAGTCTTAGATTATGTAGATAACCTGATTGTCCTAGATGAAAATGTTATGAATGAATTTTTGGAGGTTGTTCAGGGTGCAAGAGTAGACTTGAAAACTAATCTAGAAATACTAAGTCGCTTAGACTAGGAATAAATGAAGCAGACAAGCTGTATGAGAAGTGTGTTCCGATTCCACCTAATGAAATAAAGGTTGAGATGACTAGGACACCTTTTACGCATCAAAGATGACAGGTATCCAAAGTTAATGATATATAGTCATCCATCTAGGCCCAAACAAAAAGTAGATCGTCCCTGAATGAAATTGGAAGATGTCACAGGGTAAGATTTAAAGGATACTCGAAGTTCATGAAAGGGTTTAAAGAGTGAAATTTTGAATAGACCTTTCTGGAGGAAGAGCGTGAGATGCTGTGTTGGCTTGAGCCGGCATGGTGGTATAGTGAGTCGTTAGCAGTATTAGTAAAAGAAATTCCTTTGAATTTCTTTTGTAAAGATAAATGTTCTGAAAATCTTGTTTTTGACAAACGATCATAAAAACGTTCTCGAAACAAAAACTGACAACAGGAAAAAACAAGCACAAAATTCATCAGTTGTCAAAAGAATTACTGAGTTGGCTATGTGTATTTCATGCTTTTTGTCTTTAGGCTGAAGGTACTTTTTTTGAGGTATCTAAGAAAATATACTTATATACGCACTTAAATACCTTTTTAAGTACTCAAACAGGCCTTTTCAGGAATAATTTTAGAACATACTTAAACAATTTGCTAGTTTTCATTTGAATTCAGAATTGGCTGGTTTTACACTGAGTAAGTCTGCAGATAGGACTTAGTTTGGTTTCCCACAAAGTGATGTCCTAGCCAGTTTTCACACTTGGCCAGACATAGCTCGTTTCACACCAAGACAGTCTGCTGACTAAGCTTAATTCATTTTCAGACTACGTCATCGAAATTATGCAGCTTGGACTTGGTTGGTTTTAGTACCGAGCCGGGAGGTTACCTCTTTATTGCACGAATTCAGCACATATTTTTGACTTGTAATTTTGACTCTAATTAAGAATCCTTGCATGATACCGGTTTAAACAAGGCAAAATATGATTACCTTTTTGATTAGCACCTGGTAAAGGAGGTATGGGAGGGATGTTTGAACAATCACCGGCCCAATGTGTACCTTCAAACATGCTAATGTTAATTCTTGACGCAATCCGAATTTTTAAAAGATCTAACATGCTAACCTTGTCCGCTAAGATGTAAGAAAATGAGAAAAACTAGAACAACGAAGGAAAACGAGTTAACAGTCAGTTGAAGATGTGCTGATTGAACAGTTGGGGGCCTTTTAACTTAGAGCAACGTTGGCAAAAATTAAAGAGCAAAAATTAAACATAAAGTGAACAGAAATTATTTTGTACACGATGGAGGCCGCCCCCTATTTAGCCGCCCGCTCTTTACGCTCAAATTTTATACTGCTATGGTGAAAATATTTATTAGTGTAACCAATGTGCAACCGAGTGCCTTTTAAAACATTTTAACTGAAAACTATATTGTTTAATGCAAATATATGTGAATTGGCTTTTCCATTCTTGGGATTCAGTGAAAAATACTTTTTATTCCATCTTGTGCTCCAGAAGAAGAGTTTTGAGTTTTAATTTGGCTCTTTATCTTCATTTAGATGAAAAATCCACTTTAAGCATAAAATATCATTTTTATACTTTTATCAAAAGCTTTTTTTTCTGACCAAAATAGTATGTTTTTGCGACATTGACATTTAATATAACTTGCGATTTTATGCACAATTTGATGTCATGAATCTGTCTTATAATTATGCATCCGTCGATAAAGAGACAAAAAAGTCAGTTTTTCAACATTGTTACAATTTTGTCTGATGGTGAAAAAATGCACTTTTGGCAGCTTCAAAATCTTCGTCAGAAAAACACAAATGAGCAAAATAAGCTGCATTAGAGTTAGCGTTAGAAGGTCGAGGGACAACTTGCATCACATCGATATTTTGATCTTTAACGTCTGATTTGTTACTTTCTATGCCGGCTGGGAATAGAAAATTGAAAAGTTTTTGGTAGGAGTTTCAGATTCATGACTTTAACTAAATGTCCAGGTCTAAGAATGAATTGAAAACATTTTAGCTTTTATGCAGTTAATTAATTAAGTCCAATGCTCCTTGCCATTCTTGAACACGATCAAACTATCGTTTTTTTTTTACAAAATATCATCAATTCACCTTCTATTTTGAATTGGTTGTTTGAGTTTATAATTTATGTTGCGACAAGTAAAACAAAGGAACCTTATCTTCTATCGTCAAAAGGTGACAAAAATTCTACTATCGGACAAAAAGTCCGATAGAGGATCAAATAAAATAGTCAAATTCCTTGTCAGTCCGAGAGAGATGGATGCTGTAATAAAATTTTAGCTGCCATCTACATTAAAACTTTTGTAGACTTAGAGAGCAGCATAGATACATCAACCTGACATCGTAAAGATAAAACAAAAAGTACACCATTAGAACCGCCTTGTCCGAAACCCCTGTATAGGAAACTTTCTGTCATTTGGCTTGAACAGCAAGGGAAATATATTGGTTTGAAAATCAAGAAAATTGACTTTAACCACGGTATTCTCCATAAACGGCATATTTTTTTTTGTTTCTTTTCCACAGATAGCTTGGCACTGGAACATCGTAGAGAGTTGTTCAATAGCTCATTTTAAAGGAAATTAATTGGGCTAAAAATCTTTAGTAACTAAAATAAATTATTTTTAAAAGAGAATAAATTTTTCCACCAAAAACTGCATTTTTGATATCTTTTCATGCTACAGTCTTTTCAAAGATATTTGATTTTTGTACATAAATCATAATTGTATACCAACGGTAAGATTTGGACCCACGCCTCTGAAGAGACTGGTGGCTAATCCGGGTTGCAGCGGTAGCTAGCAACCTAGTAAGAGACGATCACGTCCAATGTTAAGAAATATAAAAACCCAGAGCTCCTAAAAAAAGCAGTCAGATCAAAGCAAAAAGTACACCATTAGAACCACCTTGCCCGAAACCCCTATATAGGAAACTTTCTGTCATTTGGCTTGGACAGCAAGGGAAATATATTGGCTTGAAAATCAAGAAAATTGACTTTCACCACGTTATTCTCCACAAACGGCATATTTTTTTTCTTTTTTTCTTTCTTTTCCACAGATAGATTGGCACTGGAACATCATAGAGAGTTGTTCAATAGCTCATTTTAAAGGAAATTGATTAGGTTAAAAATCTTTAGTAACTAAAATAGATTAGTTCTGAAAGAGAATAAATTTTTCCACCAAAAACTGCATTTTTGATGTCTTCATGCTACAGTCTTTTCAAAGATATTTGATTTTTGTAGATAAATCATAATCATATACCAGTGGTTAGATTTTAGGCCATTTAACTATAGTATAGGCTAGTACAGTTATATTTTAGGTCAATATATTAAAATTTTCTATTAAAAGACGATCATTGGTATAAAAACCCATTACATACATTTGATTTAGTTAGCTATTTGATTGTTTGAGGTTAGTCTCTTACTATTTCAAAGAAGAAAAAGCCGTAGGCTCTTTCCTGTTGGTAATCAACTAGAAAGAGTTCTAAGTTTAAAATGAGTTACGTAATGCTTTGAGTCGCTTGAAAACTTATAAGTGAGAAAGAAAATTATTACCTGGTAATTCCTGTTGTTAAATAAACTTACCTAATCCGGGTTGCAGCGGTAGCTAGCAACCTAGTAAGAGACGATAACGTCCAATGTTAAGAAATATAAAAACCCATAACTCTTAAAAAAAAGTCAGATCAAAACAAAAAGTACACCATTAGAACCGCCATGTCTGAAACCTCTTTATAGGAAACTTTCTGTCCCTTGGCTTGAACAGCAAGGGAAATATATTGGCTTGAAAATTATAATAAAGAACGACCTCTTGCCTATACTAAATTTTATACGCTACTTAATCCGGGTTGCTAAGCGGGTCCAATGCTAAGAAATATAAAAACCCGGAACTCCTAAAAATAGAGTCAGATCAAAACAAAAGTACAACATTAGAACCACCTTGTCTGAAACCCTACTAGATAAATAATGAATGCCGTAATAGTTTTATTAGAGCTATGATCCGGGTTGCAGCGGTAGCTAGCAACCTAGTAAGAGACGATCACTTCCAATGTTAAGAAATATAAAAACCCATAACTCCTAAAAAAGGAGTCAGATCAAAACAAAAAGCACACTATTAGAACCGCCTTGTCCGAAAACCCTATAAAGGAAACTTTCCGCCCTTTGGCTTGAATAACAAAGAAAATATTACAGTAAAAAACGAACTTCTAGCCCATATTAAATCATATTTCATATTTATATGAAAATCATATAAATATGAATCATATAAATATAATGCTATAAATCATATTTATAGCATTAACAAATTAGATTTTGAAAATTGCAGCGGTAGCGAGCAACCTAGTAAGAGACGATCACGTCCAATGTTAAGAAATATAAAAACCCATAGTTCCTAAAAAAGGAGTCAGATCAAAACAAAAAGTAAACTATTAGAACCGCCTTGTCCGAAACCCCTGTATAGGAAACTTTCTGTTCCTTGGCTTGAACAGCAAGGGAAATATATTGGCGTGAAAATCAAGAAAAGTGGCAGCTACTACAACATTCTGCCTAAACGGCATATTTTTTTTCTTTTTTCTTTCTTGTTTTCCACAGATAGCTTGGCACTGGAACATCGTTGAGAGTTGTTCCATGGCTCATTTTAAAGGAAATTAATTGAGTGAGAAATCTTTTGTAACTAAAATTAATTATTTCTAAAAGAGAATAGATTTTTTCACTAAAAGCTGCATTTTTGATGTCTTTTCATACTGCAGTCTTTTCAAAGATATTTGATTTTTGTACATAAATCATAATCGTATACCATTATGTCTACTAATAACCATATGTGACGTAAAAAGTGACATGACGTAATATCTAAAACCAATTGTGCACTGATAACATATATGACGTAATGAGCGACGTGACGTAAAAATTGAAAAAATCTATTTTTATTTTATTTTTGTTTTCAGTACAGAATCGCTAAATTTATAAACTGCAAAAATATTTATGGTATCTGAGCAATAGTTTTAATCTTTTAATTTAGATATAATAAAGAACGACCTTTTGCCTATATTAATTTATATTAAAGTTTTTATATTTAATTATAATAAAGAACAACCTCTTGCCTATGCTAAATTTTATAGACCACTTAACTATAGTATAGGTTAGTAAAGTTCCGGGTTGCAGCGGTAGCTAGCAACCTAGTTTGAGACGATCACGTCCAATGTTAAGAAATATAAAACCCATAGCTCCTAAAAAAAGAGTCAGATCAAAACAAAAAGTACACCATTAGAACTGCCTTGTCCGAAATCCCTGTATAGAAAACTCTCTGTCATTTGGCTTGAATAGCATAGGAAATATATTGGCTTGAAAATCAAGAAAATTGACTTTAACCACGTTATTCTCCACAAACGGCATATTTTTTTCTTTCTCTTTTTTTTCTTCTTTTGCAGAGATAGCTTGGCACTGGAACATCGTAGAGAGTTGTTCAATAGCTCATTTTAAAGGAAATTATTTGGGTTAAAAATCTTTAGTAACTAAAATAAATTTTTTTTAAGAGATAATAAATTTTTCCACCAAAAACTGCATTTTTTATGTTTTTTTATACTGCAGTCTTTTCAAAGATATTTGATTATTGTTACAATAAAGAACGAGCTCAAGCCTATACTAACTGAAATTTTTAATATAATATACATTAAAATACGATCACTGGAATAAAAAATTATTGCATACATTGAACTTAGTTAGCTACTTGATCGTTTGAGGTTCGTCTCTTACTATTTCAAAGAAGAAAAAGCCATAGGCTTTTTCCTGTTTGTAATATTTTCCTGTTTGTTATCAGGGTCGCAGCGGTATTACATAAGGGGCTGATATAGCTCATCATAAATGGTGTTTGTCAATTATTTACATAAGGGGCCGATATAGCTCATCATAAATGGTGTTTGTCAATTATTATCCGGGTTGCATTAAATTAAAGGACGATCATTAGAAGAGCAAACCATTGCATATATTATGATTAGTTAGCTGCCTGAGTCTTTGATGTTTGTCTCTTACTATTCCAAAGAAGAAAAAGCCATAGGGTTTTTCATGTTTGCAATAATTATATTAAAAGACGGTCATTACAAGACGATCATATCAACATTTGACTCGGATGAGTTTTCTGAGAACGGTATTACGATGGGACTAACGAATACAATAAGGAACGAACTGAACCCATAGTAACTTAAGTATTAAATCAAACAGTTCGTGGTCATAATAAAGAGCTGTGTAATGGCTCATTTTAAAGAAAACTGCTGTATATAGAAACCTTTTGTAATTAACAAACTTAATTATTATTATAAAACAAATTGTTACGACATGGTAAAGAACTAACTCATGGCGATAGTAACTAATTTAATTTTGAAAAGTTTGAATAAGGTCCCTTGGCAATCATGAAAGACCCTGCAATAAGGTATTGTTCTTACTGTTCAAAATGTTTTCACTCGAAAAGTTCAGAGGCAATTATTGACCAAGTTAGTGTGTGTTTGCATGCTGGAAATTGGAAAGTTTTCGAATTTAAAACAGACTTTTGAACGGGTGTTTAAAAAATCCTCGTCAAAACGGGTATTTATAACTCGTTTTAAAACTTTGACATTAAAACAAACTTATTTAAACTGCATTTTAAATTGTCCGTGCTTTTAAAACTTGGATATTAAAACAAACTTAGTTAAATTGCACTTTAAATTGTCGAGTTTGCCAATAACATAAATTGTTATTGGATGGAAAATTGGTTTCATCAATTTTCAATATCAATATTTAATTATAAGGACCAAATAGGAAAGAAATGCGTTTCTATGATTCAAATATGCGTCTTTTAATCAGAAAATCTTGGTCTTGGTTCAAAGAAATGGGCTGCATCCTTTAGAAGCTGTTAAAACACCAAAGATGATTTACCAAAGTTTTACAGTTTTCATGAACAAAATAAAAAGCAAATTTATTGCCGTATCTCTTTCTAGTTATTTGTTACATTGATCTTTCTCAAGAAAAACCACTCAAATCTTTGAAAACAATAGTTTTATCGGAATAAAGCTAGAGCGGTCTAAAGAGATAACTTTCTTACAATAATGTAACTTCAAATTCTGACAATAAAATGCCTTTTAACGTGAATAATAATAGTAATAGTTACGATTATTCAAACGCACATCAACTACCGAGGAACGAAGAACGGATTGATAAGATCCAAGTAGGTAGTGAATATGATTCTGCCTCAGGCAATTGGTTACCGTCAGATCTTTCAGGACAATATCAGCTACCAAGTCATATAGAGCTGATGGCCCAGACTCATCAAGTAGCCAGTGGATTTGGTTCTTCGCATGACTATGGTCTTTCATACCAGACTGGTCTCACATCAGGTGTCAGACCGCCTGACTTGTCAGATAGATATCAACTACTGAGTGGTATAGAATAAATTGGTAATCATTATCAAGTGGGTTGCAGATATGAGTCAGACTATCATTTGCCATCCAAATTTAATCCCCGATTGAAACCAGCGGATATTTCAAATAAATATCAACTTACGAGATCTACAAAACAAATCAATTGGAATAATCAAGTAGGTAATGGATACGATAGCTCATTGGAATGTCAGCCATCACCTCATCCTGGTCTCCAATCGAATTTCAAACCAGTCAAAGGAGAACGCACATCAGCCCCATCTACTTTTGCTTGCATAACAATCCATGGTATGCAGTTGAATTACAAGTATACCAACGTGGCTTGCAATTTTACAGTTGACTGCCGCTTAGACTTGTAAAAATAGCTGAAAGGCAGAATAATCTTTGGCTTTTTCGGGACAGGTTACATCTCTTGCTAAGAAAACCTTTGGCATCTGCCACTTTTCGACAAAACGGAGGGGCTTCCGTACATGGCATGTTTCCACCAGATGAGGCGAAAAAAATATGCCGCCGGTTTGCGAGAATCAGGGTTGCAGCGGTAGCTAGCAACCTAGTAAGAGACGATCACGTCCAATTTCAAGAAATATAAAAACCCATAGTTCCTAACAAAGGAGTCAGATCAAAACAAAAAGTACACCATTAGAACCGTCTTGTCCAAAACCCCTGTATAGGATACTTTCTGTCCCTTGGCTTGAACAGCAAGGGAAATATATTGGCTTTAAAATCAAGAAAATTGACTTTAACCACGTTATTCTCCCCAAACGGGATATTTTTTTCTTTTTTTCTTTTTTTCTTTGTATCCAGAGATAGCTTGGCACTGGAACATCGTAGAGGGTTGTTCAATAGCTCATTTTAAAGGAAATTAATTGGGTTAAAAATCTATAGTAAATAAAATAAATTATTTCTAAAATAGAATAAATTTTTCCACCAAAAACTGCATTTTCGATGTCTTTTCACACTGCAGTCTTTCAAACATAATCGCATACCAGCGGTAAGATTTGAACCCACGCCTATGAAGAGACTGGTGGCTAACACCAGTGCCTTGGACCACTCGGCCAGGCTGCCTCTCATAAATAACTATATATGTGAAACTGGGTTGTAGCAGTAGCTAGCAATCTAGTAAGAGACGATCAGTCCTATGCTAAGAAATATAAAAACCCAAAGCTCCTAAAAATAGAGTCAAATCAAAACAAAAGTACATCATTAGAACTACCTTGTCTGAAACCTTACTAGATAAATAATGAATGTCATCATAGCTTTATATTAGAGCTATGACGTGAATAGAAAAACACGAAATTATATTGTTGTTTCTGATGACGTCATGAAATAATATCATTGCGCTATGACGTCAATAAACTCATTACGCCATGATGTCATAATTACTACTTAAGAACGACAAAGATGTAAATTCTCTCATTCTTGATTAGAATAATGGTTAGATCGAAGCAAGCTATACGCAATTTGAAAAAACAGTACTACACAAACAACAGAGATAGTAACTTGAAAAGAAAAAAGCAAAGGTATTCAACCGACCAAGCGTATCGAGAAGTAATCAAACAAAACAGCAAGATGTGTTATAACAATGATGAAGATTATAGACATGCAAAAATCTAGACAGCCAAACAAAAGATCAAGGAACGGTATGGTAATGATGAAGATTACAGAGAGGCAACAATTGAGCAGGCTAGACAAAAGAGCAAGGAACGGTATGATAATGATGAATATTACAGAGAAGCAAGAATTGAGCAGGCTAGAAAAAAGATCAAGGAGCGTTATCATAATGATAAAATTTATAGAGAAGCAACAATTGAGAAAACTAGACAAAAGAGCAAGGAACGGTATGATAATGATGAAGATTACCGAAACAAACATAAGAAAAAAGTTGCTACCAGAATAATGGGTAGATACTGGGGTGACAAAAGCTATAATGAAAAAATTAAATTCTCTGCGAGGTTGTACCGAAGAACGCATAAGGACAAAGGGAAAAATTACATTCAGAAATACAAGAAGATGGCAAAAATGCAGGCTGATCTTCGTAAATTGAGAAACATTTTACGCATGTTTTACCAGGATCACGAAAAGTATTCAAAATTACAGATTAAAATTCTCTTTGAAAGAGCGGATGCTGTTGAAAAGTCGGCTAGAAATGCTTTGGCAAAGCTTCATAGTAATACCCAAAAGAAATGCTGTCAGTTTAATGAAAAGCTTCCAAGGTATGGATTGGCAACTGCAGAACAGTTTATAGATGCAATGGAAAATGTTCGAGAACACAGTGAATATACGGAGGCGTACTTCTTAGAAAATTCGTATATTAATTTTGGAAGGAGCAATTGCAGTTTATGTAGCAGCAATAAAAATATATATACAAGCATCACCAGCGATCAACAGCGAAGGAAAAGCAATATTTTTCAAATATGGCGAAAACGAGCCTGTTAGGGTTATTAGTAAATGTGTTTGTAAGACTAATGATTTAGAACAAATTCCTGGAACACCGACTCAAGAAAAAAGCATTTCTAACTGTGTTTTAAACAGTTCGTTTAGTTCTACTGAATATTTGGCAAAAAATTCTCTGTGTAGTAGAACAAACTGTCCTGAAAAGTACGAGACAACTATTGAAAAATGCTCTAGAACTAGATCTGACAAGGAAATTATGATGGCTGAAGTCACCTATAACAATCTGAGTAAACATTCAAAACCAAAAATTGGGCAGCAGGTTACTTGGCAATGTCACCCTGATATCTGCAAGCTCTATCCGACGGATATTGAATTATGTCAAATTCTTTTTGATATCCTTGAAAATAATATAGCATTAAAATTTTCAACTGACAAAGTGGCTAATTTCTACCTTGGCGGCTTGGATTATTGTGAAATCAATTACAGGGACACAAGAAAGCTTGGGCATTCGTTATACTGTAGCCCAAATGAGGGATGTCAGAGCTATTTGCATTCTCTAAGGGCACTAGCTCCACATTTTCCTGTCTTGAACTGTTTCATTAATAGCGTATATAAGGCAGTATCAAAATGTAAGATTATACAACATATTAATCTACTAAAAGTCGAGGGTTCGTACAAGGAACTAAGTCATTACATAGAAGAAGTGTCAAGTAGACCCTGTCGTAATAATAGTCAAGACTTCATTTACGGTGATAGCAATATTAGAGTTTCTGTCGATGAAAATACAATAATAAAATTATTTGGTGAGAGCCTTGATAAGGTAGCTAACATCAGGGATGTATACCCTACAATGCATTGTGACAGTTGTGAGCAGATAAAGACAAAATACCAATTGAAGAGTCTAAGATCCCTTTCAAATAGTTTACAGTAAAGAACGAACCTTAGCCCATAGTAGCAGAAATAAGAATATCTAGGTTGCAGCGGTAGCTAGCAACCTATTAATTACATAATCCGGGTTGCAGTTGTAGCTAGCAACCTAGTAAGTAACGCCAAATTGAAAGATGGTCATTAGAAGAACAACCCATTGCTTATATTAGACTTAGTTAGCTGCCTGATTCTTTGAGGTTCGTCTCTTACTATTCCAAAAAAGAAAAAGCCGTAGGCGTTTACCTTTTTGTAATAATACATTAAAATATAACCATATGTGACGTAATAAGTGAATGCAATATTTATACACGTTCATCTTTCGACAAGTATTGCATTAAATAACGAGCTATAACCTATAGTAATTATAGTAAAGATCCGGGTTGCAGCGGTAGATAGCAACCTAGTAAGAGACGATCACGTCCAATTTTAAGAAATATAAAAACCCATAGTTCCTAAAAAAACGAGTCAGATCAAAACAAAAAGTACACCATTAGAACTGCCTTGTCCGAAACCCCTGTATTGGAAACTTTCTGTCCCTTGGCTTGAACAGCAAGGGAAATATATTGGCTTCAAAATTAAGAAAAGTGGCAGCTACTACAACAGTCTGCCTAAACGGGATATTTTTTTTTCTTTCTTGTTTTCCAGAGATAGCCTTGCACTGGACCAGCGTATAAAGTTGTTCAATGGCTCATTTTAATGGAAATTAATTGGGTTAAAAATCTTTTGTAACTAAAATAAATTATTTCTAAAAAAGATCCGGGTTTGCAGCGGTAGCTAGCAATCTGGATTGCAGCGGTAGCTAGCAATCCGGGTTGCAGCGGTAGCTAGCAACCTAGTAAGAGACGATCACGTCCAATGTTAAGAAATATAAAAACCCATAGTTCCTAACAAAGGAGTCAGACCAAAACAAAAAGTACCATTAGAACCGCCTTGTCTGAAACCCCTGTATAGTAAACTTTCTGTCCCTTGGCTTGAACAGCAAGGGAAATATATTGGCTTGAAAATCAAGAAAAGTGGCAGCTACTACAACATTCTGCCTAAACGGGATATTTTTTTCTTTTTTTCTTTTCTATCCAGAGATAGCTTGGCACTGCAACATCGTAGAGAGTTGTTCAATGGCTCATTTTAAAGGAAATTAATTGAGTTAAAAATCTATAGTAACTAAAATAAATTATTTCTAAAAGGGAATAAATTTTTCCACCAAAAACTGCATTTTTGATGTCTTTTTACACTGCAGTCTTTCAAACCTAATCGTATACCAGCGGTAAGATTTGAACCCACGATTCTGAAGAGACTAGTGGCTAAAACCAGTGCCTTGTCCGGGTTGTAGCGGTAGCTAGCAACCTAGTAAGAGACGATCACTTCCAATGTTAAGAAATATAAAAACCCATAGTTCCTAAAAAAGGAGTCAGATCAAATTCAAAAGTACACCTATAGAACCGCCTTGTCCGAAACCCCTGTATAGGAAACTTTCAGTCTCTTGGCTTGAACAGCAAGGGAAATATATTGGCTTGAAAATCAAGAAAAGTGGCAGCTACTACAACATTCTGCCTATACGATATTTTTTTCTTTTTTTTGTATCCAGAGATAGCTTGGCACTGCAACATCGTAGAGAGTTGTTCAATGGCTCATTTTAAAGGAAATTAATTGAGTTAAAGATCTATAGTAACTAAAATAAATTATTTCTAAAAGGGAATAAATTTTTCCACCAAAAACTGCATTTTTGATGTCTTTTCACACTGCAGTCTTTCAAACATAATCGTATACCAGCGGTAAGATTTGAACCCACGCCTTCGAAGAGACTGGTGGCTAACACCAGTGCCTTGTCCGGGTTGCAGCGGTAGCTAGCAACCTAGTAAGAGACGATCACGTTCAATGTTAAGAAATATAAAAACCTATAGTTCCTAAAAAAGGAGTCAGATCAAATTCAAAAGTGCACCATTAGAGCAGCCTTGTCCGAAACCCCTGTATAGGAAACTTTCATTCCCTTGGCTTGAACAGCAAAGGACATATATTGGCTTGAAAATCAAGAAAACCGGCAGCTACTACAACATTCTGCCTAAACGGGATGTTTTTTTTCTTTTTTTCTTTTTTTCTTTTCAACAGATAGCTTGGCACTGGAACATCGTAGAGAGTTGTTCAATGGCTCATTTTAAAGGAAATTAATTGGGTTAAAAATCTATAGTATCTAAAATAAATTATTTCTAAAAGAGAATACATTTTTCCACCAAAAACTGCATTTTTGATGTCTTTTCACACTGCAGTCTTTCAAACATAATCGTATACCAGCGGTAAGATTTGAACCCACACCTCTGAAGAGACTGATGGCTAACACCAGTGCCTTGGACCACTCGGCTAGGCTGCCTCTCATAAATAATATATATGTGAATCTGGGTTGCAGCAGTAGCTAGCAACCTAGCAAGAGACGATCAGTCCAATGCAAAGAAATATAAAAACCCAAAACTCCTAAAAATACAGTCAGATCAAAACAAAAGTACATCATTAGAACTACCTTGTCTGAAACCTTACTAGATAAATAATGAATGTCGTCATAGTTTTATATTAGAGCTATGACGTGAATAGAAAAACACGATATTATGTTGTGGTTTCTGAAGACGTCATGAAATAATATCATTGCGCCATGACGTCATGAAATAAAATCATTACGCCGTGACATCATAATTACTACTTAAGAACGACAAAGATGTAAATGGTCTCATTCGTTAATTAGATAATGGTTAGATCAAAGCAAGCTGCACGCAAGTTAAAAAAACAGTACTACACAGACAACAGAGATAGTATCTTGAAAAGAGAAAAGCAAAGGTATTCAACCGACCAGGCGTATCGAGAAGTAAAAATTGAGCAGGCTAGACAAAAGATCAAGGAGCGTTATCACAATGATAAACTTTATAGAGAAGCAACAATTGAGCAGGCTAGACAAAAGAGCAAGGATCCGGGTTGCAGCGGTAGCTAGCAACCTAGTAAGAGACGATCACGTCCAATGTTAAGAAATATAAAAACCCATAGTTCCTAACAAAGGAGTCAGATCAAAACAAAAAGTACACCATTAGGACCGCCTTGTCCGAAATCCCTGTACAGGAAACTTTCTGTCCCTTGGCTTGAACAGCAAGGGAAATATATTGGCTTGGAAATCAAGAAACGTGGCAGCTACTACAACATTCTGCCTAAACGGGATATATTTTTTTTCTTTTTTTCTTTTTTTCTTTTCCACAGATAGCTTGGCACTGGAACATCGTAGAGGGTTGTTCAATAGCTCATTTTAAAGGAAATTAATTGGGTTAAAAATCTATAGTAACTAAAATAAATTATTTCTAAAAGAGAATAAATTTTTCCACCAAAAACTGCATTTTTGATGTCTTTTCACACTGCAGTCTTTCAAACATATTACATAAAGAATCCATGTACTTCATTGTTATAAAAATATAGTAATTCCTTTAGAGTTTTTTATAATAAGGAACGACTTCATGCCTGTACTAAATTTTATACGCCACTTAATTATAGTATAAGTTAGTAATTCAACAGATAGCTTTGCACTGGAACATCGTAGAGAGTTGTTCAATGGCTCATTTTAAAGGGAATTAATGGGGTTAAAAACCTTTTGTAATTAAAACAAATTATATTTATTATATGAAGATATTCTAATTATATTCCTTAAGAAATCATCATAAGTAAAAATTTCCCTTACGGAAATTGAACTCAAGCCAACTGGGTGAGAGCTATTCCAACCTCTAGACCACATAGGATATATTAAAATATCCGATTAATTATTGTAAAGAACGAATTCTAGGCCATAGTAACTAATTTTGTTTGAAAATTACATTAAAAGACGATCATTGGAATAATTTTACATTAAAAGACGATCACTGGAATTACAAACCATTGCATACATTGGACTTAGTTCAGCTATTGTAGGTTCGTCTCTTACTATTTCAAAGAAGAAAAAGCCGTAGGGTTTTTCCTGTTTGTTAGTAATCCGGGTTGCAGCGGTAGCTAGCAACCTAGTAAGAGACGATCAAGTCCAATGTTAAGAAATATAAAAACCCATTGTTCCTAACAAAGGAGTCAGTTCAAAACAAAAAGTACACCATTAGAACCGCCTTGTCCGAAACCCCTGTATAGGAAACTTTCTGTCCCTTGGCTTGAACAGCAAGGGAAATATATTGGCTTAAAAATCAAGAAAATTGACTTTAACCACGTTATTCTCCCCAAACGGGATATTTTTTTCTCTTTTCTTTTTTTTTTTATCCAGAGATAGCTTGGCACTGGAACATCGTAGAGGGTTGTTCAATAGCTCATTTTAAAGGAAATTAATTGGGTTAAAAATCTATAGTAACTAAAATAAATTATTTCTAAAAGAGAATAAATTTTTCCACCAAAAACTGCATTTTCGATGTCTTTTCACACTGCAGTCTTTCAAACATAATCGTATACCAGCGGTAAGATTTGAACCCACGCCTCCGAAGAGACTGGTGGCTAACACCAGTGCCTTGGACCACTCGGCCAGGCTGCCTCTCATAAATAAATATATATGTGAATTTGGGTTGCAGCAGTAGCTAGCAACCTAGTAAGAGACGATCAGTCCAATGCTAAGAAATATAACAAAACTCCTGAAAATAGAGTCAGATCAAAACAAAAGTACATCATTAGAATTACCTTGTCTGAAACCCTACTAGATAAATAATGAATGTCATCATAGTTTTATATTAGAGCTATGCCTCTCATCCGCGAATGAAATTGAAATCTTATAGGTTAGTCTAGTGTTATCACTTATTTGAGTTATCAGGGTTGCAGCGGTAGCTTGCAACCTAGTAAGAGACGATCACGTCCAATGTTAAGAAATATAAAAACCCATAGTTCCTAACAAAGGAGTCAGATCAAAACAAAAAGTACACCATTAGAACCGCCTTGTCCGAAACCCCTGTATAGGAAACTTTCTGTCCCTTGGCTTGAGCAGCAAGGGAAATATATTGGCTTAAAAATCAAGAAAATTGACTTTAACTACGTTATTCTCCCCAAACGGGATATTTTTTTCTTTTTTTCTTTTTTTCTTTGTATCCAGAAATAGCTTGGCACTGGAACATCGTAGATGGTTGTTCAATAGCTCATTTTAAAGGAAATTAATTGGGTTAAAAATCTATAGTAACTAAAATAAATTATTTTAAAACAGGATAAATTTTTCCACCAAAAACTGCATTTTTGATGTACAGTAAAGAATGATCTCTCTCCCATACTAACTGATATATGGTGGTTCCAGGTGTAGTTACATAAAGGACGAATATAGCTCATCATAAATAGTGTTTTTCAATTATCGGGGTTGCAGTGGTAGCTAGCAACCTAGTCTGGGTTGCATTAAAATAAGGAACGAACTGTAACCCTTAGTAACTGAAGTATTAAATCAAACAGTTCTAGGTCATAATAAAGAGCTGTGTAATGGCTCATTTTAAGAAAGTTTCTGTATATAGAAACCTTCTTTAATTAACAAAAATAATTATTATTATAAAATAAATTGTTACGATATGGTAGAGAACTAACTCTAGGCCATAGTAACTAATTTAATTTTGAAAAGAAAGAATTACGGCAGAAACCTAAATGGTAGCATTAGTAAGCTACATTTCATAAGAACTGTCAACCGAGATTTGAACTCAGATCACTGAATTCAAAGTCCTATACATTTAAGAACGAACATTAGTCCATAAAAACAGAAGTATTATAAGGAATCATCATATAGATGAGAAATTTTCCTTAAGATATCATCATAGGTAAAAATTTCCCATACTGGGATTTGAACTCAGGCAAACTAGGTAAAAGTCAGCTACCCTAACCAGTAGACCATATAAAATGTATTAAATATCTTATTAATGAAGCTAAAGTTAAAGATTTATATTATTTATATTAAAGGACGATCATTAGAAAAGCACACCATTGCATATATTGGACTGAGTTAGTTTTTATAATAAAGAACAACCTCTTGCCTATACTAAATTTTTTACGCCACTTAATTATAGTATATGTTAGTAATTCAACAGATAGCTTGGCACTGAAACATCGTAGAGAGTTGTTCAATGGCTTATCTTAAAGGAAATTAATGGGGTTAAAAACATTTTGTAACTAATACAAATTATTTTTATTACATTAAGAAACGAACATTAGAGCATTGTATATGATCCGGGTTGCAGAGGTAGCTAGCAACCTAGTAAGAGACGATCACGTCCAATGTTAAGAAATATAAAAACCCATAACTCCTAGAAAATTATAATTCAAAGGACTGGTTTCAACTGCCACTTTCGAAGATTTGCAATAACAAATATGGCAATTTCCACCAAAGTACCGTTCAAATTAACAGAGAGTCTTTATTCCGATCTTATGGGTCTTGACATCTCAAATGGTGTAACAGTTAGAAAATGTGAGAGCAAACTTGGGATTTCCATTGAAATTAACCAAACTATAAAATTAACCGTTAATACAAATGGTGCTATTTTATTTAAAGGAAAAAGTCTTGCCAGCTTTAAGTCTGGCCTGAAAAAGATTTATCCGTACCTGTGGAATGCACGCAAAACCGACTGAGAGAACCAAACATGAAAAAAAATTTCTGTTATCCTCTAAAAGATGTTATCCTCTAAAAAAAGTTATCCTCTAAAAGTCTAAAAGATGAATTTTACATAAAGGCTCGATCATCGAATAAATCTGAAACTAAGTAAAGGACAATTATGCCCTCAGGGCAAGGGTTTTAAGTTATGCCCTGGGGGAATCTAAGGTTTTTTATAGAAGGCGTTGTCGTATAAACTTCAAAAAGGGCTAGTTCGATTGGAAATTTAAAGGGATGGTGCCCTTTTTAATAGTCGAAAGTGATTGGAAGGCAACTAGCCCCCCCACGCCCATCGTTTCCCCAAACACATCGAATCAAAATTTGTAGATAGCCATTTTGAAAAGAAAGAAAAAAAATGCCGTTTAGGCAGAATGTTGTAGTATCTGCCACTTGACTTGTTTTTCAAGCCAATATATTTCCCTTGCTGTTCAAGCCAAGGGACAGAAAGTTTCCTATACAGGGGTTTCGGACAAGGCGGTTCTAATGGTGTACTTTTTTTTGATCTGACTCTTTTTTTAGGAGTTATGGGCTCTTATATTTCTTATCATTGGATGTGATCGTCTCTTACTAAGTTGCTAGCTACCGCTGCAACCCGGATCTTCGAAACCTTGAAACCGGAACCTGATCTAAACCTTTGAAACCTTTACTCCTGATCTAACATCCAACCAACTACTAACCTCTTTTCCCACTTCAACCGCACCAATATTGTTCTTACAGATAGCACTAATCACTTTAATAGACTAATCACTTTAATATACGATATAAGGATAGAACCTTCGCTAAAGCTTTTATATTGCCTGAATTAAAGGTCTGTTTTAATCAGAGGCAACGCTATAGCGTTGCCTATAGCAAACGCCATACGGTTCCAGTGTTTTATTAATATTTATTATTATTTTTTCCAAGAGGCACTTCATATGGAAGGGGTCGTCGTACAAAATTCAAAGGGGTCTCATTCGATTGGAAATCCAGAGTTCTAGTGCCCTTTTTAAGAGTCAAAAGTAATTGGAAGGCAACTAACACCCCTTCCACGCCTTTCATTTCCCCAAACAAATCCAATCAACATTTTGAGATAGCTATTATTGCCATTATCTGATGCATTTAGGGTGTGGAGAGGGGGAGGCTACTTGCCCTCCAATCTCTTTTGACTCTTAAAAATTGAACGAGAACTTTCAATTTCAAATCAAATGAGTCTTCTCTGAAGTTTATATGAGCATCCCTTCCATAAGAAAAATATATGCCCCCAGAGCATTACTTACAACACCTGCCTCCGGACCTTGGGGGGTTGCGTCGACACGGGAGTTTTTTTTTATTTGACCTTTGAACTAATTTTAATGAAATTGCTATTTTAAAAATTTTATCGGATGGGCTTGGGGAAAAAGGGTGTGTGTGGGAGGGGGGAGGGCTAGTTGCCTTCGTATATCTTTTGACTCTTAAAAAGTGAACTAGAACTTTGAATTTCCAATCAAATGAGCGCTCTATAAAGTTTATACGAGCATCCTTTTCATAGGAATCATAGATGCCTTTAGGGCATTACTTACAACGCCTTCCCCCGGGCATTGGGGGATTGTATCGGCACCGTTCAATGGGTCTTATCCGACCATCGAACTATTTTTAACAAAATGTCTATCTCAAAATTTTCATCAGATGGTTTTGGTAAAAGAAGACGGGGTCGGCGGGCTAGTTGCCCTCGGATCTCTTTTGACTATCAAAAATTGAACTTGAACTTTCAATTTCCAATTCTATGAGTCATCTCTGAAGTCTATACGAGCATCCCCTTCATGAGAACCATATGTACCCCAGGGCATAATTTACAACACCTGCCCTTGGGCCCAGGGGAGCTGTGTCGACCCCGGGGTTTTTGTTTATATGTTCTTTAAAATATTAAAAAAAAAAATACTATGTCAAAGTTTTTATCAGATGGGTTGGGTTTGAGGAAAAAAGGGCATGGAGGGGAGGGGCTAGGTACCCTCCAATCTCTTTTGACTTTTAAAAAATGAACTAGAACTTTCAATTTCCAATCAAATGAGCCCTCTTTGAAGTTTATACGAGCATCCCTACCAAAAGAACCATATATACCCCCAGGGCATAACTTAAAATGCCTGCCCCCGGCCCAGGGGGGCTCTGTCTGCACCGGAGCTTTTGTTATATGATCTTTGAACTATTTATAACAAAATAGCTGTCAGAAAATTTTTATCGGATGCATTTGGGAAAAAAGGCCGGGGGGGGGGGGGATGGTTACCCTCCGATATCTTTTGACGCTAAATGAGTGAACTAACACTTTCAATTTCCAACCAAATGAGCCCTCTCTGAAGTTTATACGAGCATTCCTTCCATAAGAACCATATATACCCCCAGGGCATAACTTATAACCTGAAGACTGTGGGGGAGTGTCCGTCTCAAAGATATAATTTCCAGATATTTCAACTACGTTGAACAAAATGTGTATCTCAAAATTTTTATTGGATGTGTTTGGGGAAATGGTGGGCGTGAGAGAGGGGTTAGTTGCCCTCCAATCACTATAGACTAATAAAAAGGGCACTAGCCCGTTGAATTTCCAATCGAGTGAACCTATCTTAAAGTTTTTAAAAAAAAGCTTTCTATAAAAACATTATATGCCCCCAGGTCATAACTTGCAACCTTTGCCGTGAGGCCTTTGGGGGAGTCACCTCCTCAAAAACATAATTTATATCTGGAAATCACATACATAGAACATAATGGCTATCTCAAAATGATGATTGGATGTCTTTGGGGAAATGAAAGGCTTGGAAGGGGTGTTAGTTGCCTTCCAATCACTTTTGACCCTGAAAAAGGGTCAAACTCTAGAACTCTGGATTTCCAATAGAATTAGCCCCCTTTGAAGTTTATACGACGACCCCTTTTATAAGAAGTGCCTCTAGGGAAAAAAATAATAACAAATAATTATAAATCATTGGAGCCGTATGGTCTTAACTATACACAGACCTTTGATTCAGGCAATATAAAAGCTTTAACGAAGGTTCTATCCTTACATCGTATAATATAGTGATATAAAGAAAGAAAAACGAGCAAAAATGGGGTTTTTATAGGCCAAATGAAGATACTGAAAAAACGAAGCGAATATTTCGAGAGGACAAACGCCTCTCTTCTTCAGCGCGAAACGAAACGATGTATCAATAAAAGCCTTTAACTAAATGTCCTGGTCAGTTAAATGACTTTAACTAAATGTCCAGGTCTAAGAATGAATTAAATAAATTTTAGCTTTTATGCAGTTAATTAATTAAGTCCATTAAAGTGCATTAAAGTGATTAGTACTATCTGTAAGAACAATATTGGTGCGGTTGAAGTGGGAAGGGAGGTTAGTAGTTGGTTGGATGTTAGATCAGGAGTAAAGCAGAGTTTTGTCTTATCCCTATTTATGTTAGTTATTTTGATAGACTCTTTCCTAAAGAACACGGCAAAGGCTATGGGAGTACATGCAGTCAAATTTGAAGGTTAAATTCTCCTAGTCTTAGATTATGTAGATAAGCTGATTGACAACTTGCATCACATCGATATTTTGATCTTTAACGTCTGATTTGTTACTTTCTATGCCGGCTGGGAATAGAAAATTGAAAAGTTTTTGGTAGGAGTTTCAGATTCATGACTTTAACTAAATGTCCAGGTCTAAGAATGAATTAAATAAATTTTAGCTTTTATGCAGTTAATTAATTAAGTCCAATGCTCCTTGCCATTCTTGAACACGATCAAACTATCGTTTTTTTTTTACAAAATATCATCAATTCACCTTCTATTTTGAATTGGTTGTTTGAGTTTATAATTTATGTTGCGACAAGTAAAACAAAGGAACCTTATCTTCTATCGTCAAAAGGTGACAAAAAGTCTACTATCGGACAAAAAGTCCGATAGAGGATCAAATAAAATAGTCAAATTCCTTGTCAGTCCGAGAGAGATGGATACTGTAATAAAATTTTAGCTGCCATCTACATTAAAACTTTTGTAGACTTAGAGAGCAGCATAAATACATCAACCTGACATCGTAAAGATTTTGCGATATGAGTAAAGTTTTTCCTTATTTATCATCGATATCTGTGCAACCGTTCCCTGGATCTTTGCTATACTTAAACAGGTGCAAGTTATTATTGATTTATTTTTAAGTTTTTTGTTGAAAAGTAAGATAAAACGCAATTTCATGAATCTGCCTATTAAATTAGGAATTGAAGGAAGTGTTTACGCTAAGCCAGTAAAACTTACGGCCCACAGAGAACTATCGGATCAGAAGCACTCACTCTACATTCTACGAAGCGCTTTGGTAAGCAACACAATACTGTGACAAAATATTAAGAACATTATAATCTTTTTATAAATGAAGTGATAGAGAAAGAAGAATGTACTGTTGCTTAAATTAATTAATCCAATTTTTATTTGTTTCCTTTTGTTTTAAAATTCAGCTCGTGTAGCTGTGGCGTAAATCAATATCATTTAAACAAATTAAGTGCGTATTGACATAGAATATGAATTAACCATATTTTTTGCTCTGCCTGGAGGTTCTGTCATCAAAGTAATTTGATTCTCATCTTTTTCAGTTGATGGGCAACTGAAAAAGAATCGCATGTAAGGAATCAGGCTCTTTGGGGCCTTGGGGAGCAGCTTGTCTCAAGCTAGGAATAAAGGAGGAGTGTTGTGCGATGGACTAATCGCCTATCCCAATAAAAAATGATTATTCTTTAATCGACAAAGAACAGCCTCGGATGTGATTATACTTCACATAGGATTACTACGGACCGCCCCCGGACACGTTTTTTGACAATGAAACAACCCTTTTACCTTATGTTTTGGAACTTAAGGACTATTAACTCTGATACCCAGCCTAGCCACATAGAGAGTGTAATTAAGACCCTCCAGTCATATAGCGTTGGGATAGCAGCTTTATCAAAAGCCAGACTCACAGGTTTTGAGGATATGCATGTTGATGGATATGAAGTCTTTTACTCTGGAAAGGAGAAGAGACTTGAAGCCGGAATTGCACTGGCTGGAAGTGAATCAGCTAAAAAGTCGATGCTTGAGTTTATGTTGAAAAATGAAAGGATGGACAAAGCTCGTTTTGTTAGCTCTCAGTCTAAATTGATAATCATGCTGTTTATGCCCTGGCAAATGAGGCTGACAAGCAATGAAAGATTCTTTTAATTTTGATTCTTAATTAAAATTCTTAATTTAAATTCGATTAAAGTTTAAAATTCTTTCTAATATTGATTTAAGTGATATAATCAACTCAGTACCTAAACATAATATTTTCGTTTTATGTGGTGATTTGAATGCCAAAGTTAATTGTTGTTATGAACCAGAAGTAATTAACCAGCATTATCTTGGTTTATTGAATGATAATAGATTGCGTTTAATTAATCAATGAGGTAGTCATAGCTTTATTGTCGGTGGTTTTTGATACTCGCTTCGAGATATACACAAGTATACATGGACATCACCTGACTGGACTACATGAAGTTATATTTACCACGTCCTCATCCGAAAGCGGCATAGACGCTGTCTAGATGATGTTCAAACTTCGGACCGATTCGTAATTTGATCATCAACTAGTGATTGCTAGATTTAAATTAATGATAAAGACTGTTAACAAGCGCAAAACGACTATGCAAATGTTTGAAGTTCAAAAGCTCCGTGATAAACTAATAAGCCAAGCTTGAGGTGCTGCCCTAGCCAATCAATTTGAAAGGCTAACAAACAATGAAACAGTCATCTCAGCTGACGAGAATTGGAGCGTATTTGTGGATTCTAAAAGAGGGGCCGCGAAAGATTCATTTGGTTACGCAAAATCAAGAGGGAGAAGTGGATCAATGATGACTCCTGGAAACTCATATAAGAGAGGAAAGAAATGAAGATTCAGTTGGAATGCTGCAATAGTAATGTCAGCCTGGGCTATAAATAGCCCACAAAGCTGTCTACAAGGAATGGGAGAGGCTGCTTCTTAGAAGCAAAGGTAGCCGAAGCTGAAGCAGATTCCAGAAAAGGTAATAGCAAAACATTGTATTGCATCACAAGGGTGATTACTGGCGATTTTCAAAAGCCTGAATGTGCTGTTGAAAGTAAAATGGGTCAACTACAGACAAACAAAGAAGATATGGATAGAACACTTCAGGGAAGTGCTAAATTTTTCTCCCCCTACGAGTCCCATGGAGCTTCTGTCTGGATTGCCACTCTTTGAACTGTATATCAACGTTGAACCCATTAGACTGCTGGAAGTCAAAATCATTTTACGAAAATTGAAGAATGGCAAAGCTACCAGAGTTTACAGCCTAAAACCAGAATTATTACTATATGGTGCCGCAATCTTAAAGAAATCCCTACACAGAATATTAAACCAGATTTGGGAAACTGAGAGTATCCTCAGTGACTGGAAGAAAGGGGTGATTCTTAAACGTTTGAAGAAATGTCAAGATGAACAACATGGCTTTCGACCGAATAGATGTTGTGCTCATCTAATATTCAGTTTTATGATATGGATTAAAGAATCGAATTAATGCAGACTGACATATTAGTAACATTTTTGAACTTTTTTAAGGTTTTCTATTCTGTACATGGGGAATCGTTTTGGAGGATATTACGACACTATGGGCTTCCGGACAATAGTATTTGTGTAATTATTGCTCTATATAACAACTAACTGGCTTCTGTACCAGCCAATGATGGAGACCACCAGATCCACTTCGGTGTACCACAAGGCTGTATCCTCCCTCTTGTGCTCTTTACGATCCTCATAGAACACATAGTCCGGAACCATCACTTTGATGGAGAGATAGAGTTGAAAGAGAACCGCACTATCCTCGATGGTGATTTTCTGATGACGTTTCGCTCCTTTCTTATCTAAGGAAAAACCCACTGCAGAGCATCACCGAGCTAGCAAACACAGCCGGAAGAGTTTTATTAGCAGTTAGTACCCAAATAACAAAAGTCATGCGCAACAATGTTAATTCAATGCCCGGCTGTGCACCGATGGTCGGTTTTGATGAGCTAGTGCTGATGAGCTGAATTTAAGTATCTTGGAAATCTCATAAACTCTGATGGAAGCTTGGAGTGCGAGATCATTACACGCATTGTGCGTACAGGAAATGCTTCAGGCAATGCTTTTACAAAACTAGACAAAGTCTGTAAAAACTCTCTGTACTCCCTCTAGTACACAGATAGAATTACGTCTGATAGAATTATGTTCACCTTCATACGTGAAAAACCAAGCAAGCATTGACACTGGAGAGAATTTAAAGTACTGGATAGTGGTAATGGTGTGATATGGTCCATATCGGTGATGGCAGGCTCCCTCATGATGTCTGGTGTTGGGTTCTCCCTAGCATTAGAAGGCCTGGATGGCAAAATACGTCACTTGACCGATGCCTAGACAGGGAGCCTACACTGGTGGCTACATCTTTGCTTCATCTATGGCCGCAAGCTCTTCAGAGGTCTTCTTGGAGAGACACCATTGATGCCTTATACGCCAACCAGCACGGGAAGAACTAAATCTAAGTAGGTTTTCTCTCCGTATAACCTTGCTTGGGACACCTCTACTATTACAAACTTGTGTCTGAATTAGTACACACCTTTGCATATTTGACAAATATCAACCAAAAGCAATTAAAAACAAACACGATATTCATGGACTAACCAATGGCATCTAAATGATTTTGCTTTACAACGAAGTATTTGCAATATTCTTCAATTTCCTTTGGTCTTTCTTATATATATTGCAAAATCTTTTGTTTTTGAAGTAAGAAAAATTAAAGACATATCTTTTTTTTAGATCGCTTACAAAATCTAAAAACTGATGCCAATAAAATTTTCGTAAATATGTTTTTAAAAAACAAGTGAATCTGTAATAAAAAAAGAGGTGAACCTTTTTTTCTTTTGAGTTTATTTCGAGAAAACTTCTGAGCAAAATTGAAAAATCTGTTTTGTAATTGCTTGAGCGATCTTTTGGCCAAGATAATTATGTTTCATTTGAATTTTTTCAGAAAGTTACTCAGAAATTTCGTCAAAAGGTTGAAAAAACAATCTTGTGCTGAACTCAGAAGAAATGGAGAAACTTGATGCTTACAACATTAAAAAAAAATTCTTGAACAGTACATAACGATACTATTTTCACTGGTATTTTGTTTATTGGCCTGTTTTGACACTTATTTTCATATTTCAAGTATATGTATCAGAAATTTGTGACCCATTTTGACCAAATATTTCACAGCTCAATATTAAACTGCGTTTGCACTACCTGTTTATGTTGAAAATTACTCTGCGAATTTTCTGGAAAAATGCACAAATAGAAAACGGCTCGAATAAATTTGGCGTTTTTGATTTGCCAAAAGTTTAACATAGCTTATATTTATAATTTTGGCATTATGTAGCGTCTTACTGTGGTAGGACTCAAAATGCAGTCATTGAGATTTGAATAAAAGTTAGGATTCGAAGTTATAATGCACTTACTGTAATAGGTATTGGTAATAGACATTTTTGAAGTTTACATACTTGGACCCCAAAGAAGGGCTTTTCTTTCTATTTGTTATTGTTCTTTCAAATTCAATTTTTTAAATTTCTCAACCGGTACTTTAAAGCCGAACTCCAAATCTGGCAAACAGTCTTATAATTTTAGATAACGCCTCAGCGATTGGCGAAAGATGAAATCCAAGAAATATTACATTTGGTCAATCGATCAGGGCGTAGCTCAGTATTTAAAGTAATGCCACGAACAAGTTAATGATTACTGACGAAGAACAACGTCCTAATTTCAGAAACTATATAATATGGAACAATTAATGCTTGAAATAGTAGTAAAAATTGTACTTTAAAACAATCTGAAATTTTTCGTCGAAAGCGAGTAGCCGATCTTTGGCTTTTTGCAATCATTCCACTCTCTCGCAAAAAGTCTAGTCCAATGAAAAATAATGCTAAAGATACGTAAAAGAATGCACTAGAAGTTACTCAAAAAGATTAAAGGGCAATAAAGCACAATAATTCGTGAAACTGAAAGCCCGCCTAGAAATTAAAAAGTTCTGCCATTATTGTTGTTTTATTTCTGAAGAATCATAGGTAGTGCAATAGCTGTGCCTAAGTAAAGAGCGAAGTGGGTTTTATGTATTATTAACTTCAAAAATCTCTTTTCACATAAAGTGTATTTCAAAGAAAAGGAAAGAGCTACATTAAACCAAAGATGAGCAGAAAAACCTCAAAAAAATTTTCAAGCACAAAACTACCATAAATCTCTGTCAATAAATGAATGAAATCCAAAACAAACAGAAATTATAATAAATAACCAAGTCAAACTCAAAACAAGCAGAAACTACCAAAAAGAGGAGTAGGGCTGGTACCCCCACAAAAACGACTAGAGCTAACACCCCCTGTGCCCTCCAAAAACCTTAAAGTAATACGCAGTTTATTTAAGAAAAAATATTTTAGCAGTGTGTTTTTATTTCTCATAACATCAAAAAAAACAAAAACATTTAAACATATTTTGTTATCTGAACACCCTAAGAAATTCTTGAGGTATTTCACATGTGCTTTTTTAACTTTTTAGACTCAAATAATGTCTTTGAGTCTGTTCAACATCTCTCTCAACAATTCCCTGGAGGTATCCACTATATATCCTTAGCCATTCTTAAAAAAAACGCAGGTATGCCCTTTTGAGGGCCTAGGTCCACATTGTGTTTTTGAGTTAGTTCAACTTCCATCTCAAGATTCCCTGAGAGTTTCAACTTCATACCCTCAGACGTTCCAGAAATATTCCACATACAACATTTTGACAACCTGGACGCACATAGTGTCTTTTGATTTGTTTTGACTCACCCTCAACATGCCATGACAGATCCAACTTGAAAAAATTTTCGGTCATGATACATGTCATGTACACCCATTGAAAATCTTGATTTACATGGTGTGTTTTTTTAGTTTCCCATACCTGTCAACACGCCTTAAAAGTTTCAACTTAATACCATTAGTACTCCTCAGATAATATAGATATGCCCTTTCGTCAACCTAGATGCATATATTGCCTTTTGGTTTAGTTCAAAACTCTCCTCAACATTACCTGAAAGTCGTAGCTTGATACCCCTAGAAGTTCTTGGGGTATTTCACCTACACCCTTTTGACAACCTGAATAAATATAGCGTCTTTTGACTTAGTTCAGCACACCCTCAACATGCCCTGAAAGTTTTGACTTGAAGCCCTCGGCCATTCCTGAGAAATTGCAGATACACTCTTTTGATAACGTAATGTACATAGTGTGTTCTCATTTATTTCATTACCCCCCTTAACAATCCCTTAAAGTTTCACCATATGACCTTTAGCCTTTACCGAGACACAGGATTAAACATTTTCCCTTTCCCAATAAAATACCTACATGTAAACAATGGGTCACTTGCATAGTTTACAGCCCTTGATCCTGGGGCCTTAGGATTATATTATTCCTGGAGGTGTGTTATTGGAACTTTCGGCAATTTTGTAAAAAATTGCTATCTCAAAATTTTTCTAAGGGGCTTGGGGGGGGGCGAAGAAGGACAGGAATGGGGGTTGGTTGTACTCTATTCATTAAAAAGCAGAATATAACTCTCAATTTACAATCAAATGTTAAGACAACTTCTTTCATACGAAGTGGCCTAGGGGTAAAATATAATGAAGACATATTGCTCTTTACTTAGGCAGTGCTTTTGCTTTGCCTATGATAGTGCTTTCCGCCTATTTCAAGTTTGAATTGTTATTTGACTTTATTTCTGCTCGTTTCTGATTTAATTTAACTCTACTTTTCTTTGAAAAATTTCTTTTCGGAAAAAGTTTTAAAAAAATATATTAACTATTGAAAAGCAAAATGTAAATTTTCTATAATGAGGAACCAGATATAGAAGGGACTAAAGCGGTTATTATGGATTTCTATGGGGGTAGTAAGGCCCTAATTGTGAAAACTTCACTTGGTTGCACATATTGTCGCTCCTACTATGTCATAGTGCCGCAAAAGCGCAGCACAGAGAAAAAAAGGAAGAAAAAAAATGACAAATCATGGGTTTCAGCCATTTTTCAAATATTTCAAAATTGTGTTTTCGTAATTCACTTTTACTGTTTGGATAAACATAAATAGTATTTGTCATCATCACAGGCAGTGCAATAGTGCTACTTAGGCAAAGAGGGATATGGCTCCAACGTGTTCTTATTATTTTTCCTCAGGGCACTTTGTATGGAAGGAGTTGTCGTAGAAACTTTGGAGGGGGCTCGATTGATTGAACATTATAAATTCCAGTGCCCTGTTTATGAGCTAAGAGCAATTAAAGAGCAGCCAGCCCTCATTCCACGCTCTTTTTAGATGTCCTCCCCCCAAACACACCCACACTAAATTTTGAGATAGTCGTTTTGCCCAAATCATCGAAAAGTCCAATAATTATGCCTCCGTATATAGGTTTCGTAGGGAAAGAATGTCCTGGGCCTCCAAAAACGCTAAAGGTATTAACGCGAAGCTTTCAGAAAATGCTGACAAGAGTTTTAAACTAAATGAAAACACACTATGTGCATGCACGTTGTCAGAAGGCTGTATCAGCAATATCTCAGGAACAGCTAAGGGTACTAAGTTGAAAATTTCAGGGTATGTTGAGCGGGATGCAAAATTTAATCAAAAGACATTAACCTCACACAGGCGGTAAAAAATGGCACATACGCAACATATTAGGTGGTTAAAGCTATTAAATAAAAGCTTTCTTTGAATTTTGAGGCGGATTTTTTAAGATCACTGAAGTTATTAAGTTGAAACTTTCACTACCTGTTTAGATAAAAAAAAAAAAACTACCTGCTTCCAGGTTGTCAAGAGGGCGTATCTAAAATTACTCAGGAACGGCTAAGAACAATAAGTTGAAACTTTCAAGGAATATTGAAGAGTATATTGGACAACCAAAGGACATTTTTCATGGTTATATAATTTTTTCTTTTGTTGAGCAACAAAAACATGCCAACTAAAAGCGAATGGAAATTAATTAGAAAAAAAATTCTACACACGAGATTTTCAAAGAAAAGCAAAGAGCTACATTAAACAATAGTAGAGCAGGAATAAAGTTAAGTAATAATTTAAGCTTAAATGAACAGTCCCCCTAAACGGACAGAAATTACATTAAATGATTAAGCTAGACTTGAAACGAACAGAAACTATCATCGTGTTTCCATTTTTAATCTTTTTAAAATTAGAGCTTAGAAAAACAAATCGTGTTTCATTATTTTTTGCTTGTATATATACACCTGGAATTTATATATCTAGACATATTGCATCAGGGAATTTTCATTCGGGGTTACTGAAAACAAAAACGAGGATTTTTCATTCAAAAAACCAAAAGGCTGGGGGTTTGACCCCCCCCCCCGAAATGTTTGTCTGACTTGTAAAAACGTAACAAAAATTGACATAAACAAATTTGTATGCGTTTTTTGAGTTTTTTGTGTGTAACCCTCCCCCCCCCCCCCAAAAAAAAAACAAAACAACAGAAATAGGGCTAAAGCCATCTAAGGACCAGAACGTGCTCACACTTTATTGAATTTGAAATTATATTAAAAAGTTTTTTTTTTAAGTCTTAATAAACCCAAAACTTCCGAGACTTTCAGGAAGGAATATCATTATATATTAAACTGTCAGTTTACAACCATTATTACTTTTCAGTACTTTCAGTCTTTTCTTGGCTATTATGTGGATTTTCTTTTCTTTTATTTGATATTTTGACAATAAGAACACAATGCTCAAATGTAAGGTGCAAATGACATTCTAATCTTCAGGAGGCTTAGTGGGCACTAGTCCTACTGCTGTTTATGTAGCTTCTGTTCGATCCAAGTTTGACATGATTATTGATGTTATGAGCAATACAAACACGGATGTATAGTGCAAATAAAATTTTAATCTTTAGAAGGCTTTGTGGGCATTAGCCCTGCTTTTGTTTATGGTCGATTCTGTTCGTTTTTAGTTTTAAATTGTTATTTATTGTAATTTCTGTTTGTTTTTGGGTTTCGTTTACTTATTGGTGGTGATTTACCTTCGTTTGAAGCTTGAATTACTATTTGAATTTATTCCTGTTCGTCTGTGGTTTATTATAACCCTTTTTCTTCGAAAGCCTTCTTCTGTAGCATAAGTTTTTTTTAGCTAATTAATAAATAAGGTTTGATTTTCAGTAAAACTTTTTTTTATTAGGCAGTTCTTTTCAAAACTTATTTTCTGATTTTATCTTACCGAGAAGACTAGGGGGGGGGGGTAGCGTTCACAAGATGCATTGTAAGGATCTGTAAGGGATTTTTGCAGGTTAGTGCACAATTTATGCTTAGACATCTCTTAGACAGCTTTGCATGAGCTCTTAGGCAGCTTTGTACGATGTTTCGTTGCCCTGCTAGTGCTGGACAGAAAAACAAAGAAAAAGAGATACGTTAGCAGTTCAAGCTCTTTTTCAATATTTTCTAAAATGCCATTTTCTGAATTAATTTTTACTGTTAAGATAAATGTAGATAGCAGTGGCTAGCCCAAAATGAAGTTTAAAAGAACTTTTTCATTAGGCAATTTATTTTTCAAGTGCGGTGTTTAGTATCCTCTTACTAAGGAGAATGTGAGGAGGAGTAAACAACAGGGGGAGATTACAATCTCCATTTGAGAGTTTTCGACCATGGGGATTACTATGATACCTTTTTAATTCTTCATAGCATTTCAACTCCGAAAATAGTTTCAACAAATGCCATTTGGCTTTATAAAGACTAATTTACAGAAACATGGAGATATGAAAATATGACCAAGAGCTTTGAAACGAGCCATAACTAAAATTATCTATGACGTTGCAGTAGCCTCCTAGTCAGCAGAGGATTTTAGAGCAAACACGGAAGTCACCGCAACATTTAAGGTTGCCTTATTTTTAACCTCTTTTTCCTCATTTTTCAAGAGAGGGAGCTCAAAACACTTAGTTGATCGTTCTACCTCATGGCAAAACCGGTAGGCCATCTTAGAATTGATATTCCCTGGAATTTTGACCCTCTTTTGGTAAAAAAAACAATGATATTTTCCGGCAAAATATTGCAGAAAACACCACTTTGCTGTGGTACGATCTCTGTTGTTACAGATAAAAGGCACCAGATATTGTAATTTCGATGCAAAGGAGCCGTCTACTGCAACCACTTGTTTGATACGATAATCCATGGAAAATTGAAAAAAGTGAGAGAGAGAAAAAAAGAGACACGCATTTTGGTCCGCCCCCATTTTAAGCTCTTTTCAAAATTGTTAAACATTAATTTTCAGAGCAAATATTTATTATTTGACAGTTTTTTTTCTTCAAAACATGTTCTTAAATATCGGGCTGTGGTTCGCTCTTTACAAGAATACACCTATCGCTCCAACCATAATTATAACAAATACTATCCACAGTACTTATTTTTCACAAGAAATTGACAACTTAAGGCTTCGCTACTGAAAGGTCCTTTTAACTGTAGTAGTACTGGTTCCGGTAATTTAGTTCCAGCAGAAGCTTCAAAGCCTCGGAAAGCCACGAAGGAAATGAAACAACAATATTCCCCCTAATTTAGGGAATTTAGGGATTCAGAATCGGAAATAGAAACATCCAACTGGTACCACACAAGGAAATTACTTGGCAGTAAAGTTGACACGAATGATAGCAAATTAAAATTGAAAAGAAATCAGAAAAATGATGCAGGGCATTTGTGCAGCCTAAGTAAAGAGCCATATGCCTTTAATGTACAATTAAGTTTTTTGGGCCTGCCCAGTTTATATGGAAGGGGTAGCCTTAGGTGGGGCTCATTTGATCAGAAATTGAGAGTTCTAGTGCTTTTTTAAAGGATTAAAAGGGATTGAGGGTAATCATCCCCCTCCCGCGTCCTTTTCCTACCCAATCACTGTGTAGCCCTCTAAGACATCCGATCAAAATCTCGAGATATCTATTTTGTTCAAAATTGTGAACACTTTCATAGCCCCTTGGGCCAGGTCCGTAAGTGATGAAATATTCAAATTGTTTAGCCTATATATAGGTTTACTTTCGGAAAACGCAGGCTTGTCTTATGTCGGGTGTGCACTTGGCTCGAATCTTTTAGGGATCGGTCTCTTGATTAAAAAGGATTAAACACTTGGTTTTTGGAGGGGAGGGGTAGGAGGCTCAAAAATAGGCCAAGTAATATCTATTACCACACTCTTTTTTAGCTGTATTTTACTGTCGTATTAAAATAAGACTTTACTTATTTTTGTAGATTATCGTAGTTTAAGCTTACAGCCGCGAGTCTTTTGACCAAGACATGTAAAAAAAAAAGTTCCAGAGCCCACCCCTAAAAATAGGGCCCAAAAAAGAAAAAAAAAATCCTGACTGGCTCAAAATTGTATGCTTAAGTCTTATAGCCACGAGCACCCATTGAATTGGCAAACTAGAAAAAAATATAGGTCCCCCCTAAATGGCCTAAGAAAGGGTCAGAAAAGAGCCAAAAAACTTTTCTTACCGGCCACTTCTTTTGGAAGAGGTGCTCATAAAAACTTGGGAGGGGGCTCCTGTAATTATAAATTGAAAGTTCTAATGACTTTTTCATTATCGAAATTCATTTGGAAGCATTAAAAGGTCTAATAAATATGCCTCGGAGGTCAGTATACCCCTACTAGCCCAAGGGCAATGATCCTCAATTGTAGAGGTTAGCTATTGCTGTTTAGCACAAAAATATTTTGCACTATAGGTGCTATGGGACTTAAACCTATGCACGTTTAAGCAGTGAGCTAAACCAAAAGACACAATTGTGTTCCCAGGTTATCCAAATAGCGTATCTTCAATGTCTTAGGAACATCTAGGGGCATCAAGTTGGAACTTCTAGAGAGTGTTAAGAGGGCAGGGGGAGTGGACCTAAAAGTTGGGTTTTGAGATGGGAAGAGTTAAATAAACACGCACTATCCAGGTCATCGTGATAGCACCTCTGATATATTCCAGGTACGGCTTGGGGAATAAATTCGAAAATTTCAGGCACCGTTCGGGATATGTTGGGAGGAGGGTTGGGTAAGGACACTTGAAATTTTGGGCAAGTGGGAGAGGGCTAAAGAATTCTTGTCTCTGATCAAAAAAGCGTTTTTTTCACTATAAGCTCCCATGGGACTGATAATTTATGCACATTTAAATATTAAAGTAAATGAAAAGACAGGATGTGTCGCCAGGCTATCAAAACTGCGCATGTGCAATATCTTTGGTCCTGATGGAGGTATCAAGTTGAAACTTTCAGGAGTGTAAGGGAAGGAAAGAGTTAGCGAAAATTAATCTGTGGCCTAAGGAAGAGAGCAGGAATTATTCAAAAGAGATTACGTACATCGAGGCTATCAAAATACAATATTTTCAATGTCTAAAGAACGGCTCAGCAGATGGAGCCTGAACTCGTAGGAAGTGTAGGAGAAGGTAGGCAGTGTAGAATTTAATTTTTTTTTAAATTATACTCGGAGTAGTGTGCTATTAGGTACCGCGAACGGGACAAAACCTGTCAGACCGCTTTCTGAGTCAACACCCATTTTTGGGTCAATCAGAGATGTCAAGTCACTCGCACAATAGAATTCTCTAGCCTTGGGAATTTATATAAGATGTTTGAACATATCACTGCAATATCATTAGTTCTCGAGTGTCTATGAATTCGCGATCTTTAGGATCAACTAAAAAAAAGACTGCAATATGATTAGTACATTTGATACGGAATTTATTGGACTAAAACAATCATCTTGCGGTATTATTCTTGAAGCTGCGTTCATGCTGCTAGATGAATATCGTAAAGAAATTGACTGTTATCTTTGGGACATAAAATGCAATATGTATGAACACAATAGAAGATTATGGGTACCTATATTAAATCAAATGAACCAAATGGGTTTTATGAACAATTGATTAAGCCATAAAATGAAAGTGGTATGGGACTGAAGGCTGTTCAGGAAGAAGTGGAGGAAATATGTAACTTTTTTGGGGTTAAGGTATTATTCGTAAAAGGTAATACCTACAGACAAGATTCTAATTGAAAAGTATGAATATAATATACCACTTTTTAATTTAGAACAATTTAACTTCCCTAGATTTGAAGACACATATCGTCAGCCTGAAAATGAAGTGATATACTTTGCACAGTGGATACCTGAACAAATACCTAAGAGTTCTA
The DNA here is from genome assembly GCF_049724085.1 of Artemia sp. Qi Xiang Cuo. Lineage (NCBI taxonomy): Eukaryota > Metazoa > Arthropoda > Branchiopoda > Anostraca > Artemiidae > Artemia > Artemia sp. Qi Xiang Cuo. Next base: position 31,305,092 of record NC_142811.1, read on the forward strand.
AATATAATCGATACAATAAGAACTGTGCTACAGCTAAAGCGATATTATGGAATCCTAATTTATGAATGAGTAATAGTGACCATGGAATATTGTTTTTTAATATGTAAATATGTACATTTTATCAAATATTTTTCTTTGTTGAATAAATTTTTAAGCAATAAACATGTTTTAGCTTACTTTTCGTTTCTTTTTATGATTTATATGATATGCGTCTTGGGGGTTATTAACGAGAATATTAAAAAAAAGAAGACAGCAGTTGGACAAGAAAACATCCGCCCAGAAACACCAGCCAATAGAGCGACAGAGCTAAAAACGCATACAAATACACACCCGCCCAGACAACAGGCTAAGATAGTGAGAGAGACAGCAAACCCCCACCCAGACACACACAGGCAAAGAGAGTGAGAGAGACGAAAACACATAAAAATACATAGATTCAGACATGCAAACCGACAAAGACAGCCAATGGGAAAAGCAAACACACAGGCAAAGAGAGTGAGAGAGACAAAAACACATAGAAATACATAGATTCAGACATGCAAGCCGACAAAGACAGGCGTGAGGACAAGCAAACACCTGCCCAGACACACAGGCTGATAGAGTAAGAGTGACAAAAACGCATACAAACACATAAATTCAAATATGCAAACCAACTAAGAAAGACACAAGGACATGCAAACACCCGCCCAGACACACAGGCAAAGAAAAGGAGAGAGAAAAGAATACATACAAATACATAAATTCAGATATGCAAACCGACAAACACAGGCACTAGGACATGGGAACACCCACCCAGATAAACAGGCAAAGAGAATGAGAGAGACAAAAACGGATACAAATACATAAATTCAGACATGCAAACTGAGAAAGACAGGCACTGGAAAATGCAAACACCCACCCTGACACACAATCATAGATAGTGAGAGAGACAGCAAACATTCACCCAGACAAAAAGGCAAAGAGAGTGAGACAGAGAAAAACGCATACAAATACTTAGATTCAGACAGGTTAACCGACAAAGAAGACAGGCACTGGAACATGTAAACACCCACCCAGACACACCAGCATAGATAGTAAGAGAGACAAAAACCCATACAAATACATAGATTCAGACATACTAACCGACAAAGACAGGCACTGGGACAAGCAAACACCCGCCCCAGACAAACAGGCCTGGAGAGTGAGAAAGAGAGCGAACACACACATAGAGACATAGGTAAAGAGAGTGAGAGAGACAAAAACACATACAAATACATAGATTCAGATATAAAAATCGACAAAGACACGCACTGGGACAAGCAAACACCCACCCTAACACACAGGGAGAAAGAGTTAGAGAGATAAAAACATTTACAAATACATAGATTCAAACATACTAACCGACAAAGACAGGCATTGGAACAAGCAAGTACCCGCCCAGACACACAGGCAGAGAGAGAGAGAGAGAGAGAGAGAGAGAGAGAGAGAGAGAGAGTGAGAGAGACAACAAAGACACACCTCGACACACAGCCAAAGAGACTGAGAGAGACAAAAATCCATACAAATACATAGATTCAGACATGCAAACCAACAAATACAGGCACTGGGACAGGCAAACACCCACCCAGACACACATGCCTTGAGGGTGAGAGAGACAAAAGTATGCACAAATACAAAGTTTCACACATTCAAACCGAAAAACACAGGCACACGAACAAGCAAACACCTGCCCAGACAAACAGGCAAAGAGAGTGATAGAGACAAAAACGTATACAAATACATAGTTTCAGACAGGAAAACCGACAAAGACAGGCACCAGAACATGCAAACATCCCCTAGACTCACAAGCATAGAGAGTGAGAGAGAGACAAAAACACATACAAATACATAGATTCAGACATATAAACCGACAAAGACAGGCACTGGGACATGCAAAGACACGCCATGACACACAGGCCTTTAGAGTTAGAGAGAAAGCAAACACCCGCCCAGAGACACAAGCAAAGAGAGCGAGAGAGACAAAACACATAATTGGGACAAGCAAACACCCCCCCCCCCCCCAGACACACAGGCAGAAGGAGTGAGAGAGATAGAAATATGTAAAAATACATAGATTCACACATACAAACTGACAGACAGGCAATGATACAAGAAAACAGCCGCCCAGACACACACGCAGAGAGAGTGAGATAGACAACAAACACTCACCCAGAAACACAGACAAAGAGAGTGAGAGAGACTAAAAAAACGCTTACAAATACATAGATTCAGACATACAAACCGACAAAGACAGTCACTGGAACATGCAAACACCCACCCAGACACACAAGCATAGAGAGTGAGAGAGACAAAAACACATACAAATACATATAATCATACATACAAACGTTCAGACATGTAAACCGACAAAGACAGACACGAGGACAAGCAAACACCTGCCCAGACACACAGGATTATAGAGTAAGAGAGACAAAAACGCATAAAAACACACAAATTCAAATATGCAAACCAACCAAGACAGACGCTAGGACATGTAAGCACCCGCCCAGACACAGACAAAGAGAGTGAGAGAGAGAAAAAAAAACACATACAAATACATAGATTCGGACATACAAACCAACAAAGACACAAACTGGGACAAGCTAACACCAGCCCAGACACACAGGCAGAGATATGGAGGGAGACAAAAACGCATACAAATACCTGAATTCCGACATGTAAACCAACAAAAGCTCAGGCACTGGTACAATCAAACATCCGCCCAGACACACAGGCAAAAACAGTAAGACAGACAAAAACGCATACAAACACATAAATTCAGACATACAAACCAACAAAGACAGGCACTGGGACAAGCAAACACCCGCTCAGGCACAGAGGTGTAGAGAGTGAGAGAGAAACAAACACTTGCAAAGACATAGATTCTATCAGTTCCCTCATAGAGGCTGTCATATCATCAGCAGGTTAGATTACATTAAGCTAACTGCTTTCAAGTTAGATTCATTTAGAATAGGTTGAAAGGGCGGATCCAGGATTTTTTTTCGGGGGGGGGTTACTAATTTTTTACTCAGTTTTCGACTAATTTTACTGATTTTTACCTAGGTTTTACAAATTTTCGACTTATTTTAGACTCGGTCAAAAATTTCGGTGGGGGGGGGGTCAAACCGGGTATTCCCCCCCCCCTGAATAAGGCCTTGTTAGGTTGCCATGGGTGACTTACATTGAAACATCGAAACCATAGGGTTCTTCGACATGATGAATCTGAAGGTGTAATTTTCATGCAGATTCTATGACTTTTTTTAGGTTAACTTACACTAGGTTAAGTGGCCCACCACTTAACTTTGTATTTTTACTTCTTTTTGAGTGTCTCACTCCTTATGCATGTGTGTCTGGGCGGGTGTTTACTTCTCCCAGTGTCTGTCTTTGTCAGTTTGCATGTCTGAATCTATGTGCGTTTTTGTCTCTCCCACTCTCTTTGCCTGTGTGTCTGGGCAAGTGTTTGTTGTCTCTCACTCTCTCTCTCTCTCTCTGCCTGTGTGTCTGGGCGGGCATTTGCTTGTTCCAATGCCTGTTTTTGTTGGTTTGTATGTGTGAATCTTTGTATATGTACATGTTTTTATCTGTCTCACTCTTTCTGCCTGTTTGTCTGGGTGGGTGTTTGCTTGTCCCAGTGCGTGTTATTTGTCAGTTTGTAGATCTGAATCTATGTATTTGTCTTTCTCACCATCTTTGCCTGGGTCTCTAGGTGGGTGTTTACTATCTCTATCATTCTCTAGGCCTTTGTGTCTGGGGCGGGTGTCTGCTTGTCCCAGTGCCTCTCTTTGTCGGTTAGTATGTCTGAATCTATGTATTTGTATGTGTTTTTGTCTCTCTCACTCTCTATGCTTGCGTGTCTGGGTGGGTGTTCACATGTTCCAGTGCCTGTCTTTGTCGGTTTGCCTGTGTCATTTTCTTTGCCTGTGTGTCTGGGCAGGTGTTTGCATGTCCCAGTGGCTGTCTTTGTTGGATGGTATATTTGAATTTATGTGTTTGTATGCGTTTTTGCCTCTCTGACTCTCTAAGCCTGTGTGTCTGGGCAGGTGCTTGCTTGTCCCCGTGCCTGTCTTTGTAGGTTTGCATATCTGAATTTACGTGTTTGTATGTGTTTTTGTCTCTCTCACTCTCTAAGCCTGTGTGTCTGGGTAGGTGTTTGTTTTTCCCAGTGCAGGTCTTTGTTGGTTTGCATGTCTAAATCTATGTGTTTGTATGCGTTTTCGTCTCTCTCACTCTCTATGCTTGTGTGTCTGGGTGGGTTTTTGCATGTCCCAGTGCCTGTCTTTGTCGGCTTGCATGTCTGAATTTATGTATTTGTATTTGTTTTTGTCTCACTCACTCTCATTGCCTGTGTTTGTCTGGGCGGGTGTTTGCTGTTTCTCTCACTCTCTTTGCCTGTGTGTCTTGGCGGGTGCGTATTTGTATGTGTTTTTGTCTCTGTCACTCTATTGGCTGGTGTGTCTGGGCGGATGTCTGCTTGTCCCACTGCTGTCTATTTTTTCTTTGAATGTTCCCGTTAATGACCCCCTAGACGTATATCATATAACTCAAAAAAAAAGAAATGTAAGCTAAAACATGTTTATTGCATAAAAATGTATTCAACAAAAAAAAATATTTGGTAAAATATACGTATTTACATATTAAAAAACAATACTCAATTTTCACTGTTACTCATCCATAAATTAGGATTCCATAATATTGCTTTAGCTTTAGTATAGTTGTTATTGTATCGAATACATTTAGCACTCTTAGGTATTTGTTCAGGTATCCACTCTGCAAAGCATCTCAGTTCATTTTCAGGCTGATGATATGTGCCTTCAAATCTGGGGCAGTTAAATTGTTCTAAATTAAAAAGTGGTATTTTAGGTTCACACTTTTCAGTTAAAATCTTGTCCGTAGGTCCTACCGTAGTTGTACTTGTCCGTATCTTATCCGTAGTGTCCGTAGGTATTACCTTTTACGAATAATACCTTAACCCCAAAAAAGTTACATATTTCCTTCACTTCTTCCTGAACAGCCTTCAGTTTCATACCACTTTCATTATATGGCTTAATCAAATGTTCTTAAAACCCATTTGGTTCATCTGATTTAATATAGGTACCCATAATCTTCTATTGTTTTCTTACATATTGTATTTTATGTCTGAATGGTAACAGCCAATTTCTTTAAGATATTCATCTAGCAGCATGAACGAAGCTTCAAAAGTAATACAGCAAGATGAATGTTTTAGTCTAATAAATTTCGTATCAAATATACCAATCATATTGCCGGTTTTTTTTATTGATCCTAAGGATCGTGATTTCATAGACCCTCGAGAACTAATGATATTGCGGTGATATGTTCAAACAATTTATCTAAATTCCCAAGGCTAGAGAAATCTACTGTGTGAGTGACTTGACAGCCCATCAGAAGCATGTAACAAGGGTTTTCAAAGCACATTGACAGCAATAGAAGATTTTAGCAAGCATAGATACTGAAACACTTGAATAGTTTCTTAATTCTCTGAAAACGTTGTAAAATCATTTTGAGGCTAAAAAATATTTGTGTAGTTCAATTTGTTCTATGCAAAAGTACTTTTTTTATATTAATTTCTTATACCCAGTAATCAGTTAATAGACTTATTAGTGTTGTAATAGTACCTATGTCTCTGAAAAGTTCCTTTTCTAACATCTCCGACTTTTTTAATAGACATTCTAAATGTTTGACGTGCTAGCGTACCCTAAAAAAATGGTCACATAACAAAGTAATGCACAAAATATTTTTAATGAAATAACAACATGTAGAATATTAATATAAAAATGTGTTACATACATTATTTTACATTATTAATATCATTGAACAACTTTGGACATTTTGAAACTGTTCCATAAAATATTTCATCATTTTCTCTTTTGTTTCTATATTTACTCTCTTCTCTTAGTTCGTAACCAGTAGAATAATCATTATTCCATTTTGAGTCATGCACTATTTTTACTGGGGTGTCATCTACAGGTTCAATATGTGTTTCATCTTTGTTATTATTAGGTTCATTGACTATACGATCAATAGTAGTAATAATATTAGCATGTGCTTTATTTTCCATTAATTTATCTTTATATTCATAAGTGATATTGTCTGCCAATGCCGTTTTTATTTTGCTACCGATTTCACTGTCTATTCTCACATTGTTTTTACACAGGTAACGGTTCGGGCATGTAGACAAGGTATGGTTTATGATATTAGCGCAGCAGTTTGCCTTTCTTTTTCGCTTTGCTGTCATTTGAGTGCTAATACTGGAAAGATGACAAAATTATCTATAAACGGGTTACATATTACCAGAACCAATAGCTAGAAATTGCCCCTCTTCATCAACTATAATCTTTATGTTGGCATTCTCTTTGAGCAATAACCTCTCCGGATTTCTCACTCTTGCATATCCACCATCGGTAAAGTTGAATGGTTTCGATACTCCAAAGGAATTTAGCTCCTCGCTGTCATGACAACGTATGCTTACATTTCCAATAAGATCCTCGTTAATGCTTTTTTCATAGTCCAGGTATTTCTCCATAGTTCAGGAATACACTTTCGTCGAATATTTCATTTTCACTTTTTAAAAAATATGTTACAGTTGGTTATCCTTCCAGTGTACGGAAATTAGTGATTTAATACATACGATAAACTAGGTAGTCTTGGTCAGTAGCCATAGAGTACCACGGGTACAGCCGCGCTGTGTCTATGAGCAGCCATAAAGCACCTTTGGTACAGCCACAAGCATATTTCATGTCATTTTAAGATACCTAAAAAATTTGAAAAATATTTTAAGCCCAAAAATTCCAAGTCAGAAAAAAAGAAAGAAAAGTGCTACTACAAACATTATTTTTCTAATAGTAAAAGCCACGATTAACATATCAATGTCATTCCTGTTTTGTATTTTGGAAACATTAAATGTAATTTTTTTAAGTATCTTTGAGGTCATTTTTAAGACATGTAAAAAAAAGTTGAAAAAAAACTCCATGTGAAAAAAATATATCAAATAAAAAAAGAAGTTCCAAAAAAATTAAATTCAAAAAAATGCATGAAAAAATGGGGGGGGGGGGGTAGGGGTTAAAAAGTTGAAGGGAAGGGGTCTCTTGGAGTTTAGGGAGAAGAGAACCTTGGAGGTTGAGTTCCTTGGTGGTTAGGGTCATTTGTGGTGCCGGTCCTTGATGGTTCAAATCAATAATCATCTCACTAATTGATTTCTAAGGATTTCTAGGGATTGTTCTGAATTTCTATATTAAAATTCTTTTCTTGGCATCTACAACTTTATAAGTTTAAACTTTTTAATATACTCCATTCCTGAAAAATATTTTATATCGCCCACATCACTCATTATGTACTTGTGTATCATAGCGACCATACCCGAGAAGCGAAAGCTAGGTCAAGTTTTTATCCTATTTTTACTGGCTGTTATTGTCTTCGTTTTTTCTTCTTTTCAATTGTTTGTTTTGTCATGATTAGCCAGTATGGTCTCAGAAATTATTTAGATTTTCGTTGTCTATTCGAAAGATTACACGCATTTATTCTATTTAAACTTGTTCTGTTTGAACTAATTAAAACTTTTTAAACTTTAGATTTGTCTAAAAATCTCTCTACCTATGAATTGCTGTTAATTAAACAGAAACGTTTTTGTAAGATCACTGCTTTAATATTGGGCCAGGTGCAAGTTAAAAAGAACATGACAGTGGTTGGTGATATAGAACCGTAAGCTACCGAATTTCCTCAAGTTGGATTTTCTCAACATTCACCCACTGTTCTAGAAAGCTGTTGTATATAGTTTGGTGAACATGGGACTAAGTGTAATAGGTCGATACCGTCATAATATTGCATGTTACCTTTCTTTTTCAAAGGAGTAATAAAATCAAATTTTCAATAATTTGTTGGCCTACCAGTAAAGGTAATTCACTACAAATCAGTGATAAAATTAGGAAAGATTGGCGATATATACTTGAATTAGATCTATCAAAATGTGTAGTGGACACTTCATGCACTCTTTTCTGATTTTAATTTTTGTCTTGACACTAAAAAAAAGAAGCAAAATAATGAGGAATATGAGAGATGTTAGAATAACAAGTGATGCTTATCTTTAGTATGGAGATAAGAAACTTGTTCAGATTATTGGATGTATCTAAGAGCTCTTCTTGGAGTTCAAATACAGTATTGTTTTAAGTTTCCCCACAAATATTTCTTATTCTATTATGTCATTGCTTTGGCTTAGTAGAAAACAAATCCTGGATTTGATAATTGCAATATGAAAAAGAAGGTTTACGTATTGAATTTTAAATATGTTCACGCATCAAGTTAGGTCCGGACATTTGACCTAGCTTATTTTTTTTCTTTTTAATTCTAATTAATTTTTCAATCGACTGGTAATACACGGTCTGTCGTTAAAAAAAAATCTGTTTTTCTCACGGAAGGAGTCTATGTATTTGGTTGTGATAATATTTTGAAGGTTGGCTATTTCAACTGATGTCATTTGTCCCATTGAGTGCCAGTCAGTTTTTGTTTGAAATCCAAGTTCCAAAACCAAAAAGGCCATAGATGGATAACTGGTCGACCAGCGAATACAGTAACAAAAAAAATATTGCAAATATGGAGTAGCAACAGGAAAGTGTAAAATTGTGGCAAAAATATATGACAAGGACTGAGAAACTAAATATGAGTCCCTACATCACTAGTCGGTCTTAACTTGTTCAAGCACTTTGGATAAAACCGTGCCTGCTGATTAAAGGTGTCCTGGTTCAATTCCGCGTGTCTTAAGGGAAGTAGTATCGTGGCTTATTTGTAGTATTTTTTTTTTCATAGCCCTCCTAGCCAAGTGGTTAGCACGTTAGACCTAGAATCTCTTGTTTGTGAGGACAGGTGTTCGAGTCATGGTGTCACTGGTTATTTGGTTTGGAATGAGAGCCTGTGGCGTCACTTCAAAGGCTCAGTAAGAGACGACCCAGATCTAAATGGGTAACTGGAGATATCTGGGGAAGGTGAACAGGAAGGGTGCGCGAAAGCACAGGATGGCTTGTTCTCTCATTGCACTTCCTGGCTGAAGGACCATGAAACAGAGATCAGTACCACCAGTAGAGACTGTGAAGTCCAGTGCCGTATTCTTTACCTTTTTTTTCTTATCAACATTAGTTAGGTTTTTTTAAGGTGTGGGAGAAATGGGCTTTCGTGACCTGAGCCTCGACTCACTTTGGTGAGTTCACCCATAATAATAATGCCAAATACGGTTTTAAGTTTCCAACGGAATAGAGGTGAAATTTTTTTCGGTCCATTTCGCCAAATAGAACAAATATTGATATTAAGTTGAAGGCAATCGTCTCTTTACTTAGGGTACAATAAACCGCTATCTCTAATTACCTAGAGTATTTTTCTATGAAAAGCTAGGTTATCATTGATTAAAGTTTTCTTATATACACATAGAAAAAATTTCTTTTGTTTGGGGGAGATGGGAAGGGCTTTAGCAAATTTCTGCTGGAAATGGTTCTATCTATAGATAGTTAACTGGAAAAAAAAAGGTGAACAGAAATGCTTTTGAATTTCTTTTAAGTTTATTCACGGGGGGAAAAATAAATCTAGTTCTTCGCATGCTAGTTGGTGAATTGGAGTACGGTATATAACAGATATGACTTGTAAAATTTATGATATATCAACCAATGAGCCTAGTTACTTTCACGATAGCCTGTTGAAAAATCAGCCGAAAAGTAAAAACAAATTCTGAAATTTAGCTGTTATTTGGCAGAACTAAAACCAAAAAAAAACTTTCTTGAACTAATTGTAGTCTACCGACCCTTACATTTTATGTGTTAGCAGGCTTCAAAGTTTCATATACCAAGGTACCATCGAAAGAAATAAATGTATCCAAAAATTCAGTTAAAATACGTAAGAGCAATGCAAATTGGCAGAACAAGTTTCACCGTCCTTGCAACGATTCAGAACAGGCCTAACTTTACCATCAGATTATTACCAATAAACAGTTACCAGCCATGAAATGAGGGAAAAACTTTATATTGTCTTATTAAAAGCACTCAGATGCATCAGTGGATCAGAAAATACGTAAAGCTCTGCCAGGACGCAAGAAGCACCAACCCAACCCAGTGAAAAACCAACCCAATTTCTAAACTAAGGTGAACTGAATTGGAATTATCCTTTTTTACAACATTAAACAGTATCATTTATTCAAAACTGCACTTGAAAATAAAGTTGCAGCAAGATTCAGGATCACTACCACTTTCTGGAATAGATCTAACATTACCACCACACAATTACCTGGGGAAACCTCAGGGAAATACCTTGCACAAGGTATATACAATGCACTCAGATGACTCAGACTCAAGCTAATAACAAGTAGAGCAGAAAATAGAGCAAAAACTAAGTAAGATTTTCTCGATACTTCAAAAAAGATTCAAATTTACCATTAGACTGTAACGAAATAGTATTTGAAGGTCCCTGAGCTTACAGATCCAAAGTTTGAGGCTAATTGTGCTATGTGTATGGTCTAAGTTTGATTTCGTACTTCTTTCTTTATGACTTAATTTTAACTGTACTTATAAAAGTACAAGATAATGCCTAGCAATACAGTACTAAGAATCAGGAACCTACAAAAATAAGACAGTAGGTCAGTTTTCTGAATTTCCTTTTTTAACGTATGCGGTGTATTTTACACCTCTAAAACAAAATAAAAAACCTCGCTTTTTCTTAAGACTTTTTGTTGGCTTGTCCTTCTTCCGTCTGCTTCTTCTTCTTCCAAAAAACTTTCTGCTGCTGTCTATGTATATATTGCTACAAATTTAAATATAATTACGTCACTGACAATATAACTACCAAATACACTTCCAAAATAACTCATAAACACTTCTTTTCACACAACTCTTGTAGATAGGTGAATTGGAAAAGAAACTAAACTTAGTTTTCTTAGCATTTCTCATAAATCTAAAAATTAACACATTCCATTTTAAAGATTTTCTCGAGCTGCCGATAGACCTTTGACGCTCACAAAGTCCTATCAACTAGTCTAAGCCTATTCAGCCTTGACAGACTTGATTTAAGATTTGATTTCTGGAACACTTTTTATGCAGCCTATAAGGTCGTTTTGCTGACTCTCTACTAAGATACTAAATTTCATGGTCTGTTTTTTCATTTTCAAAGGTAGCAAATTTCAAGAAACCAGAACTAAACATTTCTTGGAATCACTTCGATTGTCCAAAATTTATCAAATCATGATTGCACTATGCCTTTGGGGATCAAAAGAACCCCCATAGCCCCTGGGAAAAAGGGCTGCAAGTTATAAAATTTGTCCATTGTTCACACCAAATATTTACAATTAGGAAATTATGGAAATTTCTTAGGGGCACTTTCTGAGCACGGGGGCGGGGTTGTGGTTCACGGGGGGATTTTTCTATAGGGAGGGAATTTTCTGGTGAGAATTTTCCAGGAGAAATCTTTCAAGAGGGAGAGGGAAGGGACATGACTGGCATGATTTGAAAATCGGTCAGAAATAAAAAATACAAAACAAGTTTTTCCAACCGAAAGTAAGGAGCAACATTGAAACTTAAAGCGAACAGAATTGGGAGGGCTTTCCCTTCCTTAAACCTCACTCTTCACACTAAAGCTTGACTTTTTGGCATAAGTTTTAAAGAAAGACTGTTCAGACACAAGGGCAGTTGAATTTGAATGGAAAATAGTTTTAATGAACTTTAACACTCTAGCGTAAAGAGCAAGGTTTCAGGAAGGGACAGCCAGCTTTCTCTTTTTTTTTCTTTTTTTTTAATCTTCTGAAGAAATGAGTCTACCAGTCGGCAAAAAATCTCGAGTAAAAGATAATGGTCATAACAACAATAAATTTTGTTAAAGTTTTTTTTTAAATAGAGCATTTAAAATAATAGGGTCATCAGTTTGACAGCTAAAAGCTAGTGAGGAGTTAGTTTTATGTAAAGAAAGAATAATATTTTACCAATAAATAAAACACTATCTATTCAATGTATCTGCAGCTGAAATAATGCGTTAGAAAAACACCTTTACCATAGCACCACTAAGTTAGTGATGGTTATGTTGTCATATATATGAAAAAAGAATCAATAAAAGAAAAATATTTGAAAACAAAGAACATTCCATAAAGGAAAATTCAAGAAGTTTCAGTACTTAGTCTCCTTACAAACCTGGTTGTCAAACAGTTCGCGGCAACGGACTATAGTAAGGAGTGACTCGGCTAAATAGTAATTGAAAGTCTAAGAAAACGGAAATTTGAATATCAATAGATGCATCAAAATAATTCACTTTTTATGCTGATTCCGAATATGTAAGATTCTTTATGTATAGTGCTACCATCAATAGCTACGATCCTGAGAAAATTTGCCCGATTTTTGAAAAAGGGGAAAACACCCCGAAAGATTCAAGGAATATTAATAAAAATTGCACCATCAGATTCAGCGTATCAGAAAGCCCTGTTGTAAGGTTTTCAAGCTCCCTTCTGCAAATGTATGGAATTTGTATTTTTGGCCTGAAAAAAAGATATGCGAGTGTATTATTTTTGTATTCCCCAGGGTTGATCATATCAAACTAATGGTTCTAGAATATCGGGAGAGGGCTCTTTAGGATGGAAATTAGAAGCTCTAATACTGTTTTAAGTTACTAAAAATTGAAGGACAACTTTCCTCCCTCTCACGCCCGTATTTTTCCCAAAGTCGTCCGATAAAAATTTTGAGATTTTGTTCAGCCTAGTTGAAAGTTCCCATGGATATGCCTTTGGGTAAATCATGATCTCCCACAGCCCCTGGGAAATGGTCAAACAAATAATCTTTGGATGGGATGGAGCTCATTTGATTGGAAGTCGGAAGTTTTAGTGTTCTTTTTAAGAGTCAAAATTAATGGAGGGCAATCAGCCCCCCTCTCCAAGCCTATCTTTACCAAAAATCCGACCGAAATTTTAAGAGATCTATTTGTTCAGCCATATTGAAAGGTCCAATAATTATGTCTTTGGGGATGTTAACCTTCCCACAATCCTCAAAACAAGGGCTGTTTGTGTCAGGATGAAAAATGTGGAAAATACTTCTCCAACATACAAATAACAACCCAAACTATGGATTCTTATAGAAAAAAAATTGAAAAGATATATTTTTCTTCATGAAAAACACTATCTCAATGAAAAACGAACAGAAATTGATTTAAAAAACTTTTTTCACAGAAAAGTTTTTCAAAGAAAAATAAAGAGCTTCATTAAGCCAAAAATGAGCAGAAATAAACTCGAATAGTATTCCAAAAGTAAAACTACCACACAACACTATCAATAAATAAATGAAACTCAAAACGCAGTAGTGGGAGAAGTAGTAGAAGTAGTTGCAATAGAAGTAGTAGTAGTAATTGTAGTAGTAGTAAATATAGCAGTAACAACAGCATTAGCAGTAGTGTGTACATATTGTCTTTTGGTGAAACAATCTTCCCGTTTAAGCATTCTCTGAAAGTTCCAACTTAATACCCGAATCAATTCTTGAAAAACACTATTTTGACAGTGTGAATGCACATAACATTTTTTGATTTGGTTAAATTTCCCCTCAATATTGTACATGGAGTAGTGTGTTAGTAGCAGTGGTGGTAGTTGTAATAGTATTGGTAGCATGCAAATTTTGCCTTTTTGATCATATCCCTTATCATTTTCTGAATTTTCCAAAATAATATACTCAGTTATTACTGTGTTTTACACCATTTTGACAATCCGTATACACATAACGGTACCTCAAGAAAATCTTTCAAATAGAAAGTGTTGATTTTAAGATTTATGAGGAATGCCAAGAAACCTAAGTTTAGTTTCGTTCCTAATCAGCTCACCTATTTGCAAGAGCTTTGTAAAAAGAAGCGTTTATGGTTTATTTTGGCAGTATATTGTGTAACAGACTTGATTGAAGATTTTATTTCTGAAACACTTTTTATGCAGCCTATAAGGTCGTTTCGCTGACTCTCTGCTAAGATTAAATAAAAAAAGCAAGTTTTTTTTAACTGAAAGTAAGGAGCAACATTAAAACTTAAAACGAACAGAAATTATTCCATGTATTAAAGGGATTGTCCCCTCCTTAATGCCTCACTCTTTACGCTACAGTTTTTTATCGTCTACAAAAATAGAGTTGTGAGAAAGAGTCTAACTTTAGCGTAAAGATCGAGGCGTTGAGGAGGGGACAGGCCCTTTCACATACGGAATAATTTCTGTTCGTTTTTAGTTTTAATGTTGCTCCTTACTTTCAGTTAAAAAACTTGTTTTTTTTATTTAATTTTTGAAAGTTTTTGAATTAATGGAGGTTTTGATTTCGGCTCACCGTACATGAATAATTAAAAAAAAACTGCATATGAATTTTACTTTTATTTGGTTAAATGGCTTTCTCGAAAGTTGTTTAATTTTATTTACGAACATTTTTATTAGTAATAAATATCCGTTACTTACGAATTAACTTACGTAACGAACTTCTATATCCTTATATTTTTAATACGTGTATTAGGGGGTTCGTCCCCTAGTCAGAACCTCGCTCTTTACGCTAAAGTTCGAATTTTGTTCCAATTCTTTAAAAATGACCCCTTAATCACTAAGTCTGTTAATTAGAATAAATTAATGAATAATTAATTTATATTAATAAATTAATGTAAATAAATAAATTAGAATAAATTAAGCGAACCCAATCATAGACTTAATAATTTTTGTTCGTTTTAAGTTTTGATATTGCTCCTTACTTTCAGTTGAAAAACTTGTTTATTTTTTTATTTAATTTCTGATTATTTTTTTAAATAATGCTGGAAAATCCGGTGCCCCTTCATAGCAATGTCCCTTCCCCCATGAAAACTTCCTCCATGGAAAGATCATCCCACATAACCCCCGCCCCCTACCATACAACCAGAAAAAAATCCTCCTTGAAAACGTCTGTATACTTCCCAATAATCAATACTATATGTAAAAATTGGGTAAAGTTCAAAATTTTCAGCCCTCACCCCGGGCACTTTGGGGGATTAACGTCATCCTAAAAGACATATTTATTATATTTTCGACCATGGTGAACAAAATGGATATCTCGAAATTTTGACCGGGTGACTTTGGGAAAACTGAGCGTGGGAGGGGGCCTAGTTGCCCTCCATTTTTTCGGTCACTTAAAAAGGGCATTAGAACTTTTAATTTCCGCTCGAATGAGCACTCCTACGATATTTTAGGACCACTGGGTCGATACGATCACCCCTGGAAAAAAAAAAACTACAAAAAACAAATAAACACGTATCTGTGATCTTTCTTCTGGCAAAAAATACAAAATTCCACATTTTAGCAGATAGGAGCTTGAAACCTCTACAAAAGGGTTCTCTGATACGCTGAACCTGACGGCGTGATTTTCATTAAGGTTCTATAGATTTTAGGGGGTCTTTCCCCCTTTTTTCGAAAATCAGCCAAATTTTCTCAGGCGCGTAACTTTTGATGGGTAGGACTAAACTTGATGAAACTTATATATTTCAAATCAATATTAAAATTTGATCCTTTTGATGTATCTATTGGTATCAAAATTTCTTTTTTTAGAGTTTCGGTTACTATTGAGCCGGGTCGCTCCTTACTTACAGTTCGTCACCATGAACTGTTTGATACTAAATTTCATGGTCTTTTTTTTAATTTTCAAAGGTAGTAAATTTCAAGAAACTAGAAGTAAACATTTCTTGGAATCACTTCGATTGTCCAAAATTTATCAAATCATGATTACACTATGCCTTTGGGGATCACAAGAACCCCCATAACCCCTGGAAAAAAGGCTGCAAATTATGAAATTTGCCGAATGTTCACACCAAATATTTGCAAGTAGGAAATTTTTTAGGGGCACTTTCTGCAGGTGGGGGGGGGGATGGTTCACGGGAAGATTTTTCCATAAGCAGGGAATTTTCTGGGGAGAATTTTCCAGGAGAAATCTTTCAAGAGGGAGAGGGAAGGGACTTGCCTGGCTTGATTTGAAAACCGGTTAGAAATAAAAAAAATACAAAAAAAATTTTCAACTGATAGTCAGGAGCCACATTAAAACTTAAAGCGAACAGAATTACCCCGTATATGAGGAGGGCTGCCCCTTCCTTAATCCCTACTCTTTACACTAAAGCTTGACTTCTCGGCATAAATCTTTAAGACAGACAGTTTAAACACGTTCAATTTGATGAGAAGTATTTTTAAAAAACTTTAAGACTATAGCGTGAAGAGCATGGGTTGAGGAAGGACAGCCCCCTTTCTCTTATTTTTTTTTTTTTTTATTAATTTAATCTTCTGAAAAAAGAAGCTTACCAGTCGGCAAAGAATCCCGAGTAAAAGATAATGATCATAACAACAATACATTTTGTTAAAGGTTTTTTTTTTAATTCTAAAATCTAAAATATGTCATCAGTTTGACAGCTAAAAGCTAGTGAGGAGTTAGTCTTAAAAAAAGAAAGAATAATATTTAACCAATAAATAAAGTACTGTCTATTCAATGTATCTGCAGCTGAAATAATGCGTTAGAAAAACACCTTTACCATTAGTGCCACTAAGTTAGCGATAGTGATGTTGTCATATATATATGAAAAAAGAACCAATAAAAGAAAAGTAGTTGAAAACAAAGAACATTCCATAAAGGAAAATTTTAAAAGTTTCAGTCCTTAGTCTCGTTACAAACCTGGTTGTCAGACACTTTGATTTAGCCTAAGACAATATAAAGCTCTTCTAAACTTAGGCAGCGCATTAGCGCTGCCTAAGTTAAGAACGATGTTGGCACAATGTGTTATTTTTTTTTCTTAGACCAGGACCCTCCATATCGAAGGATTTGTCGTAGAAACTTTAAAAAGAGCTCATTCTAATGAAAATTGAGAGGGTTAGTGCCCGTTTAATAGTCGAAAGTGATCGGAGGGGAAGCGGTCGCCCACGTCCGTCATTTCCCCAAACACTTCCAATAAAAATTTCAAATAGCGATTTTATTCAACGTAGTTCAGAAGTCCAGAAATTATGTCATTGAGGATGACATCCCACTACAGCCCTCAGGGCAAGGGTTCTAAGTTATGCACTTGGGGCATATAGGGTTTTTTATAGAAAGTGTTGTTGTAGAAACTTCAAAAATGAATTGTTCGATGGGACATTACTAGTGCTCTTTTTATTATTGGAAAGTGATCGGAGAGCAAATGCCCCCCCTTACGCCCATCATTTTAACAAACACTTCCAATGAACATTTTGAGATAGTGATTTTGTTCAACGTAATTGAAAGGTCCGGAAGTTATGTCTTTGAGGTGACAACCCCCCCCCACCCCTCAGGGCAAGGGTTTTAAGTTATGCCCTGGGGGCATATAAGGTTTTTATATAAATCATAGTCATATAAACTTTGGAGGGGGTTGATTGAATTGTTAATCAGAAGCTCTAGTGCTGTTTTTGAGAGTCAAGATGATCAGAGGGCAGCTACCCCCTCCTCTCCCTTACACACACGTCGTGTTGTCCTGAAATACATGTAATAGAAATTCTTAGATAGCCATTTTATTCAAAAGAGTCCAAATATCATATAGAAGGCTCTTGCGGTTGAAACAATCTCCCATAGCCCGGGGGCAAGGGTAGTAAGTTATGCCCCAGGTACATTTAAGGTTTTTATGGAAGAGACGGTTGTATAAACTTTAGAGGAGGCTCATTTGGTTGAAAATTAGAAGTTCTAGTTCCTTATTAAGAGTAAAAAGTGATGTGGGGCAGCTAATCCTCCTTCTCCCGACTACCCCTCTTCACCAAACGAATCTAATTGAAATTGTGAGAGAGCGATTTTGCTCAAAATAGTCCAAAAAACATATAACAATGCCTCTAGGATTGACCCAACCCCCTAGTGCCCTGGGGATATGGTTGTAAGTCGTGCGTTGGGGTTATTTTAGGCTTTTATAGAATGGGTGGTCGTATATCCTTCAGATGGGTCTCATTTTATTTGGAATCAGAAGTTATAGCGGCCTTTTTAAGAGCCAAAAGTGATTTGAGAGCAACCCCCCCCACGCTCATAATTTCCCCAAAGACATCGAATCAATATTTGAAGATAGCACGTTTATTTATTGTAGTTGAAGGGTTTGGAAATTGTGTCTTTGAGGAATATACCTTCACCCCCACAGCTCTCAAGGCAAGGGTTGCAAGCTATGCCCCGGGGACATATAAGATTTTTATAGAAAGGGTGGTCGTATATACTTTGGAGAGGACTCATTGGATTGGTAATCAGAATTTCCAGTGCCCGTTTTAAGAGTCAAAGTGATCAAAGGGTAGCTAACCCCTCCCCCACACAGGTCGTGTTTTCTAGAAATACATCCAATAGAAACTTTAAGATAGTCATTTTTTCAAAATACTCCAAAGATAACATAACAAGGCTTTTGGGGCTGATAAAAACCACCAGAGCCTGTGGGCGAGGGTTGTAAATTATGCCGCGGGGCATTTAAGGTTTTAATAGAAGGGATAGTTATTTAACTTTAGAAGTGGCTCATTTGGTTGAAAATTGTAAGTTCTAGTTCCTTTTTTAAGCGTCAAATGCGATGGAGGCCAATTAACCCCCTCCGCTCTCCAACGACCTCTCTTTTTAGTAAAAAGTTTTTACCAAACGCATCTGATTGAAACTATGAAACAACGATTTTTTTCAAAATAGTCCAAAGAATGTGCAATTGAACAGGGAACTATTGAAGAGAGGATAATTGAACAGGGTGGTCAATTGAACAGGGTACTATAAATTTTAATGTCAATTCAAATGAACTCTCTCTTTATCGTTTGGGATCATTGGTTGTGTCCCTTGGCTCAATCTATAACATCATTCGTGTGTTTTTTTCTGAGATAAGGGTTTAGCTGTCTATGTGTCCTCATATTTTGCTTTTTTCGCTTATTAGTATAATTTACTCCGTTTGTTTTATTTGAAAATGGGCTATAAATAAGTTGTTAGTATTAGACGATCATCCCTGAAAAAAAACACACGAAATACACATTTCCATCTGTCTTCTGGGAAAATAAAATACAAAATTCCATATTTTTGTAGATAGGAGGCTGAAAACCCTATTGTAGGGTTCTTGGATATGCTGAATCTAATGGTGGGGTTTTCATTATGATTACTTACCTTCTTGCTGTGTCCCTCCTTTTTTTTTAAAGCAAGGATGTTTTTTCGGGCTTGTCGCTTTTAATGGGCACGTTTAAACTTAATGAATTTCATACTTTTGGAACCAAAGTGAATAGTTAACTCTTTTGATATTTCATTTGTTATCAATTTATTTCAGATTTTTGGTTACTATTGGCCCGAGTCGTACTTTACTTACAGTTCGTTACCATGGACTGTTTGATGCCAAACAAACTTTTTCATAAATTAAATTTATCAAAGAGCTGAATATGAAAGCCCTTATCGGTCCTAAATAGACAAGTTCCATGCATTGCAGCAACTCATAAATATAAGTTTGCGTGATAGAGAAGTTTATGGATATTCTTCTTTTTACTGAGAGACATAATCCAGCTCATTCGATTTGCCTTTGATTATAAATTTTGTCAAGGGAAACAGACCACGACTGTTAACACGAACATAGTAACCTAATTTACTGTAGAGACCTGGCTTGTATCCCGTATAATAAAAGGACATTCTATCTTAGAAACAGTTTTGTGTTGGAATTACAGCACGTACTAGGAAAGGAACTGTCAAATCTTGTAAGTTTTCTCTACGGTATTTGACATTCTCGTCATGTTTATCTCACCCCTTAAAAGGAAAAGAAGACAGCTCGTGCCGAAGAAAAAAAGAAAACTAAAATTGATTCCTTCAAAAATACTTGCTTGTATATATGGACTCTTCCGAATCCAAACAGATTAAGTCCATACAAGTGGATAAAATTGAAAAGGGTGACATTATCCTGGTATTAATACATTTTGAAAAAAGAGTAGCTAGTTTTTTTTTGTTTTTTTTTGTATATGTCTGAGCAAGGGAGTAACCAATAGCTGCCAAGGGGCCCACGTACTTCTACCAGAATATCCTTTGCAAAAAGTTCTCCCCGGAAAACTCCCCCCAGAAAATAGCCCCATAGAGATTTTCCCCAGAAAATTCCCTCGCGCAAAATTTATTCCGAAATATTTTTCTTTCGAAAACTTCAACCGGTAAAGTTCCTCCCCCAGAAAAATTTTTCCCGACAATGCCCCCTGGAAATTCTCCATTGTATTCTCCATTCTCCATTCTGATTCTCCATTAAATATCTCCATATGTCATTTTGAGGAGCAAAAGAAAACTTAAGACAAAAAAAAACGAAGAAAAGAATAGATGATAAAAATTCTACATATATTCCAAAATACATGTAGAATATAAAGTGCTGAATCAAGGAGCGACTTTGGCCAATAGGTATCAAAACTGTAAAAAATTGAATTCTTATAAAAATTAATTCATAAAAGGAATTAGCTGTTTAATCTTATTCCAAAAACAGAAAGTTCATTAAGTTTATTGTTACACTTCAAACGCGAAAAGCCTGAGAAAATTTGCCTATGTATTTTTTCTAAAAATGAGGAAAACAATCCCAAAAAGGCAAATGATCTTAATGCCAATCATAAAATTAGATTCAGTATATTGAATAACCCAATTAGTTAGTTTTAAGGTCCTACATGAAAAAAGTTTGTATTTTTTTCCAGAAGAAAAATCACGGAAATGTGTTTATTCATATTTTTTTTTCACAGGGATGATGGTATCGAACGGATGGCCCAAGAAGATCAGAACAGGGCTTGTTCGAACAGAAAGTAAAAATTTTATAGACTTTTTAAAGTGACCAAAACATTTTCCCGTGGGAAAGTAGAGTTTTCTGCCAATTTGTACCAGTACGTGCATTATTACCGCCCTACGTTAAAATATTCAATTTGAATCTTGGATAAAATTTGAATATGCTTAAAAAATTGGCGATGAATATTAATTTCGGTAAAAAGTCCTTGTTAAAATTACTACAAAAGAATTTCGGTTGAATAAAAAGGAATATTAATGTTTGTATGGGTGGAAATTCTGTGAGACTTTTAATATTCTACATAACTGAAGCAATCACAACCTCTGCAATAGGATTTCTTATCGATAAATACATTTGTTTAAATACATTGAAATACTTCATATAAATAGAACAAGAAAATAATACCATATAGAATTGCTGAAAACTAAGTTCTTTGCAGTATTTGACACCCCAAAGAAATTTTCTGAGGGGGCTGATGGATACCTTCCGCATCTTTTCCACCTCTGTGCTGTTAGAAATTGGAATGTGACATTTTAGCTGTATATAGAAACAATTTAGTTAATTTCTACTCCCCCCTACCTCCTTCAACATGTATCTGAAGCCTCGTGAATAGTAAGCAGTTTTTCCATTAAAATGTATGTTTTAGGAATCTACCTTACCCCGACCTAAACAATGACTCATCCCTCCCTCATTATAGCTGGTACGCAATAGTATATCGCCAAACATAGCCTAATTTCATTAAAAATAAAGCGAATCAACTTGGTTGAATCCAGTGCTGCCCAGCGTCAGATCCAGGGGGCGCGTGCCCCCCTAGCGTAGTCCAAAGCAGTGTAATTTACTTAGTTAACTCAAGTTTGCGTCAATTAAACTTGCTCCTAACGCAAGTGTATCTGATTAACCTATTTTGCGCCCCCCCCTAAAAAATCCTTGATCCGCCCCTGGTGCTGCCACCGTGTGGCATTACTTTTTTTACAACTGGAAAGCCTAAAATATAGTTATTCATACTTTTAAATCAATTAGCTTTTCAGAATTTTAAACTGATTACAAATTCGTCCTCTTCGGGATAAAGTCGTAGTTTTGTGCCCTAAAATAGCAGTAAAACAAGATTTTTCCCTGGTCCAATGTGTATGGTCGCTTCCCCTACTACTACTACTACCACTACCACTATTACAAATAGTTAGCATACTGGAGATTCTAACAAGCCGGACACCCCCAGTTTGACCACCCTTATTATAGCCACAAATGCTATGTTACAGAAAAACTTATGAAACCCCCAGAATTAACACTGGCCTGCGAGCTGCATCATGGAATATTAATGGCAAGGCGTCAGTGAAATTACCCATAATCCAGACTTTTTATGTGTCACGAATGATGTTCTCTGCCTACAGGAGCACCTTCTTACTGCCGACAGCCTAAGTTTATTGAGTACGCTTCCTTCCAGTGTCGTAATAAGTCTTGCCGCTAGACGCCCCGGGGCATGTCAGCCGAATGGCAGTACTTCTATTCTTGTCAGAAGTGTCCTCGTGGCCAAACACTTTCGCGACTGTGACTATATTTTATATCAGTCAAGATTCAGAATTCCGTGGTCGTTAGTAGTAATGGTGTATACAGTTTCACGAGTGATTGCGTAATATGACTTACCACGGGGCAGTCACCTATACACTTTCACGGGTGATTGCGTAATATGCCTTACCACGGGTCAAGCACCTATTACTACGAACGATACTTGTCCTACCAGACGGGTTTTCTTATACTTTGCGTACGTGCCCATACCAAACAGGTTGGTTATAATCTGTTCTGCTTCAAGTTTTTTCTGGCACAATTAACTGAATTTCTATTTCATGATAAACAAGTTTTTTTTTTAGGTTACATCCGTGTTGGAAAAACCGGTGGATCTT